>NC_021162.2:53028824-53034059 GCF_000331145.2 Cicer arietinum | reverse complement strand
AAAAAAAAAAAAAAAAAAAAAAAAAAAAAAAAAACTGAACAAATAAGAAAGGAGAACATTCAAGACAAAATATGTGAAAACGAATAATGTTCTCCAGGATCAAGACTGGTCATTACAGTATCAAGATCAATCAATCTCCACTAGTTCAAAGAAGATTTTGCCTCTGGAATTTACACTTATGTTATATGTACTTGACAAAGATCAAGTAGGATCCATGCTAATCAAAGAAACAATTCGAATCACAAAGAGAAAATGTCATGAATCAAACAAGTTCAAACAAGTATGAACCTTCTCCATCTTGACTGTCAAGAAAGTTAAACGATCTTGTATTGTACAAGACATCCAGAATAATCAGGAAGACATCTAGAATGATCAAGACTGAACCTCCATATTGATCATCAATCTCCAGAAAGTTCAAAAGCTAAAACTCCATGTTGATTTTCAATCTCCAGAATTTTCATTAACATTCTGCAGAAATTCATCATCATTCTCCAAGCTGTTTTGACAGAATCAAAACTCCATATCAAAGCGAAGACATCAACAATAAAGGATCATTAAACACAAGAAAAATCTTATCAAGAACAAAGAAATCATCCTAGTCAACAAAGTTCAAAAGTATTCAAAAGGCTATAATATTTTTATTCAATTTTGACAGAGTACTACCAATAGCTCTTTTGACCATTATTAATTGCTATAAAACACCTATAAAAGTAAGATCAATGCTCAGGGAAATGATAGAAGTTCAAGTGCTAACAAGTCTCCTTAAATCATTCACAGTTACATACTTGAAATTCTCACTTTCTCAAGAAAGAATCAGTTCTGATTATATTTCAATACTCTGTTATTATTGTACTAAATTATTTGTCAATAATCGAATCTCAAACAAGAGTTGAGACATCTTAGATTTTGTCAATAAACAATCTCATCATTATTGTAAAACTCAAACTATAAGAGTTTAGTATAGTTTGGGTAGATTGTAAGAAATCATATCAAGGTTGATAGGTGACCTGATTAGTTTCTTTCTGTGTGGAAAGAATTAAGTTTGTAACAGATCAAGATTGATCTGAGCTAGGTATTGTAAAATCAAGAAGGTTCTTTATTTTGAACACTTAGTGGAAAATCTCACATTTATGAGGACTGAACGTAGTCCAAGTTGGGTGAATCAAGATACACCCATGTGTGGTATTCTTTCTCTTATCTCCTTATTTATTAAGCCCGATTAATCATTTAAGTTAAAAACATAAACTGAATTTTTGATTTTAAGCTAACCAAGAACGTTCTCCGTTTCTCTGGTAAAAACTAAGAACGTTATCCGTTTTGTGTTTTCTTAATCAAGATCATTCTTGAGTTAAATCCTTAAATTTTTTCAAGAATTTTTAAATATGAACATTTACAATTCAACTCCTTCCTTATAAATCAACATTGCTACTTCAATCACCTCATCCGCAAATATTTTCTCAAAAATAATATCCACCTAACAAGTAAAAACACATCAACAATTATCATCTCAAAAATTCACAAAAATATGTTAATGTCCATCTAACAGTTGACGCCACCTATTATATCATGCATTTAAATTAACCCCACTAGTTCATATAACAAATATATGAATTAATTACATTTATTTGCTTACACCACATAACTCCAAAATTCAATTAGCATAATTAAACACCAAGCAAGTCAAGTAGTACAACACCATGAAATTATTATTTAATAAAACACCAATCATATGTATAACCTAAGCTTGTTATCCTAAAAATTGAAGGAGCCTTTACCTCTTGTTAGTAGCTCAACAATAACTAAGATGCAGTCAATTTCGCTAAAACTAACACCTCCAAATTAATAATTCTTAACTTAGTCAAAATAGGTGCTAGAGACTCAACTATCTCACTAATTAACTTGACCCATTTTCCTAAACTTGACCCATTTTCCTAACCATCATGTATTCTATATATTTTTCTTCTTACAAAAATAATCTTAACAACTCAATGAAAACAAACAATTCATATAGTTTAAAGTTTCGATCAAATCTTAAAATCAATTTCATCACCTTAGAATCAAAGAGAGTTTTCTTTTTCCTAAAAAAGAATCCCTTCAATGCACATTCCAAAAAGAAAAATCACTTTAAAATAATCCAATCAAGTCTTCAATACACATAACTTTGTTTTCAAAACATTTTTTAAAAATTGTCATGGCCTCTTTGTTCATAATTATTTTCTTAAAAAAAATTAACATAATAATATAATTATTTAAAGTTCTCTTCACCGATAATTCGGTATCAATATTCTTAAATCTTTTTCAAAACTCAATAAATTAATTACGAAAACATAAGATTTAAACAATTTTTTCCCCTCAAAATCACTCTTAAACTAAAATAATACTTTCTTTTAAATATCAAGTTTAACTAAAAGAATCAAATTTACTTTAAAGATTTTAATTCACAACTTTGAATTTAAGAGAGATTCACTATTTTGGTTTCAAACACCTTATATAAATTGTCATTTTAATTTAAGATAAATCACCCAAATACACTTATAACTTTTTTTTCTTATTTTATTAATTCAAACCTATTTAGTAAAATTTTTTGTTCAAACTCATTTATTTGAAACTGAATAATTACGTAATTTAAACACTATTACTTACATAATTACCGATCTCAAACGCTCGATACCAAATTAACGATCACTGTCATTATAAACTATTCTTGTCATTGTGTAATAATAATAACTGAAATAAAAAATTGTGTGTAACTCCGTTTTTTCTTTACCAGACATTGGTCCTCATACGCGATTTGGATTTAATGCAGTAAACACGTCACACAATTCCTAATCTCAATATCATTTTAATCTGATTTTGTTATTATGTAATATTAACTGTCGTAATTTATATTAATTAGTGAGATGGAAGTTGCATGTAGTTGAGTTTTTTCTTTAACAGTCCACCTATGTATGTTGTAATAAAAATACAAATTACAGTACGTAGTCTTTTAAGTGTTTTTAAAACATAATTGGTTTTTTAAGTTATAAAATTGTTGATTGTTACCCATATTTGTTTTCCGTCCAACTCTATTAGTAATATTTAGAAGTTTACATTACTTATTCATAGATTTTATAAAATTCTACAGTGTTTTATATTAAAATATTTTATATTAAAATAAAATAAAATTGAAATATAATACCTATAAAGTTATATTCTAAAAAGTCATATTTAATTTTAAATTAAAAATTGAATTTTATAAAATCTATATAAATGGTGTAAACTTTCAAATAAGATTTTAGATCTTTGTAAAATCAACTTCTATTTTAAAATTTAATACAACTTTTAGAGAGTATAACTTTACATCACATCATATTTCAATTTTATTTTATAATTTAAAATAAAATATTTTAATATATCAAATATTAATATAAATTAATATATTTATATTACAGAAAATAATGTTAATATAAATTTATGATTTAACAATTATTTTTAATATTATAATTATAATGATAATAAAAAATATTTAACTAAATAGACCAACTAATAGATTTAAAATATTTTTTTAATGACTTTAATCACACATTTTTAACTAAGATATTTTAAAAAGCCTTGACATGATATATAGAAAAAGTCTTACCTAATCTAGGTTTATTATAGTGCAGACCACAACTAACAACTCCATGTTGATCGGCTTGATCGAATTCCACCTTATTTAAGAGATAATGATTTTTTTTTACAATCTTAAATAAATAAAAATTTAAATATATACAACGAAAACATACAATAACGAAACATTTACCACCGAGAGTACTTATTATAGAGGTAGAAGAATGTTCTATCTTACTGAATTGGTTATGTAAGGTTCAGATGAATTCCAATTTTCCTTCTCTAAACAGTTTTTGACTTGTTTTTGAGATTTGAAATAGTTTAAAAATTGAATTTCTTAGTTTTGATTTTGTTGTCTCAATAGAGGAAACAACGGTAATCCGTTGATGTTATTCTATCTTAGTTAATTATTTTGCAATTGTACTAAGATGAGCATTTGTAAAATTATTTTGTTGAAGGATATTCGTAATATCTTTTTTTGGATGATCACTTGGGATTTTGTAAGGTGCAACTTCTATTGTTTGTTCTAAGTATGTTATTTTGATTTGTCTTAATGGTGGATGTTCATATTGTATTTTCCTATCATTTGACATTTCTCATTCTGTAGTTTTATTTCTAGTTGTTATGTGATTTACTGAATTTTGATTTTGTTTGAATGAATATGAAATTTGATTTTGTGATACATAAATTTCAAACCAATCAAAAAAATAAGATATGAGTTTTGTTTTGCAAAACTAATTCGTAAAATTCATTTTGGATTTCCTTTCTTTTTTCTAGAAAGTTTTTAAAGAACCATGTTCTTTTTTCTGTATTTTTGGAAGCATAAAAATCATTATGTAGAAATTTTTTATCAACTTCAAATTCTTTTTCTATGTCATTTAATTCATTAATAACATTTTTTGTAGAAAAAAAAAATGGTGAAGTTGGTGGAGAAATGTTTCCTAAATTATTTTGTTGTTCCTTATATGTAGCATGAGGCGCCGTATAGATTTGATGAGGTATGTTTGTGGAATAATCAATATTTTGAAAGGAAGCACTTGGAATGCTAGAACACGAAAAACATGGTTTTGAAAAGTTTTTTTTAATCTTATTTTCAAGGTCAACAGTATTGATGGAGGAACCAACATCAGAAAGCCTGACATTGGATGTTCGAGAAAAACTTAGTTTTACTCTTCCGTCATTGTACTGAAAAACTTCTCTTAAGTTAGCGTTTGGTTTTGATTGTTCAGGAGATTTTGGTTTAACCGCTCCTTCAATTATCCATTCTTCGATCTATGTCTTTCCAAATGATAGTTCTTGGAATAACATTGTTAGATTTTGAAAAATCTGTTTGTAGAAATAAGGTTTCACCATTTTTATTTTCAATATTTTGTTGTTGTCATAAAGGCTGAAAACATAACTTTGTAGTGTATTCTATAAATAATTGCTACAAGAATAGATTCTGGTAGCATTTTGTAATTATGTGTTTTGATTTGTAAAACTAGAGATTTTATTATGTTTGACTTTTTTAAAGACAGTGAAAAATCTGGATAACATTCAAACCAAATTGGTCCTTGACATAAACTAGATTCAATTGTACTTATAATTGAATCTTGAAAGTTCAAAAACTTTGCATCTCGTAAGACACAAAGGATGTGTTTAATCTTT
>NC_021162.2:52986989-53028781 GCF_000331145.2 Cicer arietinum | reverse complement strand
TTCCCTAGTTAAAGGTTTGATGCCATCTTGGATAAAACCTATGTGTATGAAATTATACTTCCTGGGTGTTTTTGTAGAGTTTTTTGAGAGAGATGTATGGTTTCAAAAGAGTTTGATAATGAAACATCTCTTTTCTTGTGTTTTGATTATGAAATCGGTCATGAAAAGATTTTTGAAAATAAGTTACTCATATTTAAAAAAAAAAAAGTTACTCATATTTAAAAAAAAATTCTTTTTAATTTAAAAAAACTTTCAAATGATTCACTGTCCTAAACGCATGTTCGTCGGTTCGGGACTTACCAGCCAGAAACTATCATTGTTCAAATTAAACTATCAACGATTTAAATATGTTTAACCAATTTTATATAATTATATCCCCAAGGATTGATTATTCATTATAGGCAGAATGTAATTAATACATAATTATAGAAGAACTAATGATTTTTCATTATAGATGTTCCATTTTTATAAATAAAAATAAAAATAAAATAAAAATAAAAATAAAAAACTAGATCTAGTATGTATAAAAATAAAAGTAATTGTTGTTCATTTGCCTTAATTACTTAATAATCCTATCAACAAACGCTCCAAACGTACCCTGAATCTTGGAACTAGTGTTTGGATTTGGAACGGTTCGGCGCCAAGAAAGTGGGTTCTGCAATTTCCCTTGATGAAAGAATAGTGAAGTGTTTTTGACAACAGAGTCAATACATAAACGATGAACAACACTTTTTCACAATCTTCAATCAAATCAAACAACAACAAACACAAACCTCCTTTCATGCCAGCAAAGGATGACACCAAACCTGTGCTTCAAGACCCAGTACTCTCTCTCTCTTTTGCATATATTGTATTTCACAATTCATGATTCTGATTGTTATAAGAATATTTGTTGTGTTTCTTCTTCTGTGACAGATACTGAGGTCTGATCCAATTGAGACAGAGGAAGCTGTGCTGTTATTACCTCCATTCTCAATCCCCAAATCAACTTCCCCTTCTCAAATGACCTAATTGTGTTTTTCATTTTTGAAACTTTTATCACTACCCATGTTAAGTATTATCTTTTTCTTTCTGTTTTTGATAATGGGTTTTTTATTTTTTGAGTGTTTTAGCTCACTGGATGAAATTCCCTCATAAACCCTTTCTCTTAAAGATGTGATTTTTATTGCACTGTGCTGATTTTTCTTAACTGAATTTCAGTTTTTTTTGTTCTTGTTAGTTGTTATCATAGTTGGTCTTGGTTTGATGCTTGAAGAAATTGAGGGATAAGTGGATTCATTTTCATATGGTTTTGAATTGTAGTTGCAGTTACGCCGTGAATCTTTATATTGCAGTAAAATATGAGCAAGTATGGCAGCAATTGTGATTGTGATGCCGATGTGTAGACCTCTAAAACTGTTGTATTACGGTTGTTAACCGCAATTTAGAACTATGAACTTTCCTTGCTCAATTTCTGCAGTAGGTAATGTTCATTATGATGGGAAGCTTATAATTCTTTCTAGGGTAGATGATTTATTGTAATGCTGGAAACAATAAATTTTATTTAAACATCCATTCGAGATACCCAAATTCAGTAACTTTTTATATGGTTATTGCAATTCGCACCTCTGGTTAATGAAGTGTTAGAGGTGGTAAGATATCAAGTGTCACAACTCATTAAACTTCATTAACCACAAATCTGAAAGTTATTAAGCATGCTTTTGAAATGTTCAAATTTACATGTATTTGGAAATCTGTACGTTTAAAATTTTGATTAATAACGTTACAAATTTGTGGTTAATGAAATTTAGTTGATGGTTAATGAATTATCCAATCTTAACCACCAATTGAACTGTATTAACCATGTAAAATTTTATCGAATTTAGGTGTTCAAAATTGTTACTCAAATAATGTTGGTGTTTGTTTATTTTCCTGGAGTTTCTTGTTGTGAAGTTGGTGGTCTCAACAGACATGGACAGGTCTTTAGCTTATGATTAAGATTAATAACTTGTGTGAAATGGTATATAAGATTTTTCTGTTCCTTGAATACACACTGAGATAGTTCTCTTTAGTCACTGTGGAGTTTGGACAAGTTCAGTGTTAATTAGTTAGCATGGCATGATGGAATACTAAGTTATCTATTCAAATTTCTTTAAATTTGCTTTCCACTTGAAA
The DNA here is from genome assembly GCF_000331145.2 of Cicer arietinum. Lineage (NCBI taxonomy): Eukaryota > Viridiplantae > Streptophyta > Magnoliopsida > Fabales > Fabaceae > Cicer > Cicer arietinum. The sequence continues at coordinate 53,026,627 of NC_021162.2, read as the reverse complement.
AGTTTCATTTCTCTTAATCTATGCTAGGCTTGAATGTTGAACGAGTTCTTTCACTGTCAAACAATGGTGGCTCAAGAATAATGAGTTAGGATTTATAGCCCTTTAGATCTTTGGTTATATCAGATTGAGAATTTAAAATGCACATTGTGTGTATACAATCATGTAGTTTGTATACTAATACTTAATTGGGACTTTATATTGTAGCAACTTATATTCTTTTACAGCTAATTGCACCATAAAGCTGGCTTTAGAGGATCCGTTTTTTTGCTATGGTATTGTTGTTTTGCTTATCATTGGACAGGTAGTTGTTTCAAGGAGTGCCTTTGGTATTTTATTTTAATATTCTCTTTAATTGCAGTCAATGAAAATTTTGTGGAACTCATGAATTCTAATAAATAAAAAGAGTGTTAAAAAGTGTGGTTAAAGAATGTGGCTCGTAAAAAGATTTTATCAATGTTTTGATGAATATTTTATCAGGAACAAAACCATTACCCTTTATCAAATTAAGCAATCTATAAGCATTATCCACATGACCTTCTCTACATGGATAATTGATTAGTGAATTAGTTATGTAATAAGAGTTGGTGATAGGTTTTTCTCAAGCATTTTATATGTCATTGCCTTATGTATGTTTTTTACCTTCGAAAATCCATTTATCAATTTATTGTACGTTTTTAGCACGTTTCAATTAAACACGAGATAAAATTGTGTTTCTTTGTTTAATTCAATTATATGCATGTTCCTTGTTTCTTGAGTACACTTGTAATCACGAACAAATCTATCGAGCCGTATAAAATTTTGAAGAAAAATTATAATATAATAATTATAAAGAATAAATATTTGTTATTGGTCAATGTGTTAAAATAGAAATATGTATTTCATTAATATTGTGATTTTTTAATACATTTTAGATAAAATTTTAAAGAAAAAATATAATCCATTAATTATATGTATAATTTACTATATAAACTTTTAACAGGATAAATGTTTTTTATTGGTATGTTAGTTGAATGATGATTTTTCATGATCAATAAAAAATCTACTACATAAAAGCAATTTTTTGTCTGGTATGTTAGTTAAATGATGTTTTAACTGGTATGTTATTTAATAATAATTTACTATATAAGTTAAAAAAAAAACCATATAAATCATATAAATGACAAATAATTTTTTATGGTCAATTAGTTAAAATATAAATGTGTAATAGATTAGTTGTTTGTCTCTCAAATGTCTTCTACTTAAAAATTTAAAAACATTTCAATAGTACTGTAGTTTATATAATCCCATTAATTATAGTACACTAACATATTTTAATTGTACCGTGTCTTTTGCATATTTTCTACATAAAATTTTGAAATAGTTTTGATTGCAAAGATCAGCGGTTCTTTTCCTTGTAAATTATATTTGAAAAAAAATGGGATAAATTTGATTGGAACCCAAAAACATAAGTAAAAGATCAATCTTTATGTACCACTAGACCAACGAAAATTTATAACCCATTTTCGAAGATATTTAATATATTTTTTAATTTTTAATGGCCCCTCGAAGAAAACTTCTGAAGCTCGGCTATTGATTACGGTAATTATAATATTTTTTATATATTAATTATAATTTATAATATAAACTTTAATTATTTTAAAGTTTATTTTCATTGGTATATTAGTTGAAAGATGATATTTTATGAATTAATTATTTTAAATTAGAAATATTTATTTCAATAGTAATATATATCTTGAATATTTCATAAATAATTTTTTTTAAAGTTATAATACACTAATTATAATTTATTATATAAATAATACACAAGACATATGATTAATATCATTGATCATACTCTAAAAATTATAGCAATATTAGAATAATATATAACATTAAATTATATTCTCATATTGAAAAAACATATCAAATAATGTTAATTAAATTTTCAATATAATCTTTATAAAAATAAATAAATTATCCTCCCTAAATTCTAAGTATTACATTAACAATTAATAATCATTTTTTAAAAAGATATAAATTCGTGTGAGCCGTACAAATACATGGATATTTTGCTAGTTTCTTCTTAAAGTAATGGATCGACCAACTACTCATCACACATCAAAATACCATGCTGAATGATACACTTTACCAATAAATCCAAGCATATTGATAAGATTACGACATATCCCACATGATTAAATTGTACTCCAATTTTTTTGAGTACTTGTGAGTACATGAAATTGAGGAATCTTTTATAGTTCAACTGCTTGCTAAGATTCTCCAAAAAAAAATTATCAGTCTTTCTTTGTGGTAGCAGCCACTTAAAGGGGAACACTATTAGTCCCTTGTTAATCAAGCTTATTATCAGAGTCATTACTTTGATTTTGTGTCTGCTATCATGTAAACTATATATTGGATCTAGATTCTATACTTTTGAGTTGTTAAAAGTAGAGTAATTTTAAACAAACTTTGTGATAAAATAAGAGGGTGTGATGTTTAGGATAGAGAGAAAATAAATGTAAAAAGACATAGAGAAAAATGTAAGAAAATGTAGAGAAGTCAAAGATAGAGAATCTAAATCTGTATATATCGTACAATTACTATCTACAAGTCTAAAATTAAAATGATTAAAATTAAATAAAAAATATAAAGACTAAAATTAAAATGATTTATATTTATAAGATAAAAGATATATTTAAAATAAAATTGTATAATATAGAGAATTAGTCTCTAAAGATTTAGCTCAATAATTTAAGTTGGAATACCGAAAAAGTATTGAGAAGAATATTAAATATTTGATAATATTTTTTTTCTCTTTATTAATAAATTATTAACAACTAATATTTACTTTAAAAAAAACATGAAAAACTATCGATTTAACAAAGATATAAAAGAATTGATAAACGAAAATGGGAAAATATATACAAGAAATCTCGATGTTATAAATTAATATTATTTTCTGTAAAAAAAAAAGCAATTAAAGATGATCACATCAATACCATGCGAGGGGCATTAGTATATGATTTCGGACTAAATGGTCAATTTAAATATGATTACATGTCATTCCTATTTTTTATTTTTTTGTGTGTACAATTCATTCCTATTTCTAAATGATTTTTCTACACATATTAAAAAACAATTAATTAATGGTGAATGTTTGGTAAAAAAATATGAATGAATGTAATATACTTTTATAAAAATTATTCTTATAATATAGAGTGTTATTAATTATAGTTATAAACGGAGTTAGATGTACTGAAAAGTATTAAATATTCACAATTTAAATCTAAATTGAATTTTCATTGAAAAAAGTCATTTAGTATTTGAGGTGTGTTGAATATGATTAGTTATGATGAAAGAAATTTATAAAAAATAAAAATAAAAATATTATTATCATTTGACACAAGACATCTTTTGCCTTTTCCATGTTCAATTATTTAGAGATTGCATAGGAGTTGAGTTTATCCAACTTGACTCCACAACCATTTATATATAAGTTAATTATTTAAAAGTTTTATTTACTATAATTAAAATAATAATAATAAATATTAATATAATAATTTATATAGAAAGAAGATTAATATTTATAGTATATATAACAAATTTAAATAAAAATATATAAATTTATAAAATTAATAATTGTAATAATTGTATTAGTTGTACATATTCGGAGCGTATACTAACCCTTCCAAATTGTTTCGTCCCTTATTTTTTATTTTAGAAAAAATCTACAATCGGTAAAATATCCTCTCAAACTTGTCTCGTTCCTGAATTTTGATTTGAGGGAAAATATGCATTTAGTTAAACTTGGTTTTTCCGTCAAAATCGAAACAGGTTCTAGTGCATTACCATAGGTGCAGATTGTTTTATCATATCTAAATATTGTATAATTAGTCAAAAATAGTATATATATATATATATATATATATATATATTAATTTAAAATTAAAATTGAAAAATTAAACAGTTATTCTTGAAAAAAATAAAAAATAACAGTCATTTTAATTTTTATTTAAATAACAGTTATTAAGTAATAAAAGGAATATCTTACATAACCACAATTAGTTGACTCAAGTGTAATAAATTTTAATTAAAGACAAATTACTTGAAAAAAATCTGAATTCAAATTTTTATTAAAAAAATTATTGACTGAACTTTATTTATATCTTAATTAAATTATTCATGATCTGAATTTATTTTTTGATAAATAAAGATTAAGATTAAAAAATATCTTCATACCAAAAAAGAAAGACTAAAAAAATATCTTACATTCAAAGTTCAACAAAAAAAAAAAACGTCTAGTATTAAAGTTTTCAAAAAAATATTTCGACTTAGATATTTTTTTGACTAATTTTCAGCTTGGATGATTTATTATTGTAAAACCAAAATAGAGCATAACAATAAAGGCTTCATAAATGCCACCATACCCAAATAATATTTCTAATGCTCACCTCTTAGTTCTTACCAAAGTCAAAAAGCAATTAAAAGTACACATTTATTTTAGAAGAAAAAAATACACATTCTTACCCTCTGAAGAACTCTCATAATTCATGTTCAACAATCAAAATCAAAGATAAAATAAAATAAACTATATACCTTCCATTTCATAACAAATTATTTATTTTAAAAAAAATATTTAAAATTTTGAATTTTTCAGTTTTTAAGGTGTTATTAATCATTTTTTCTTTAATTAATTCTATATTCATCGCTTTCCATCAAATATTTTTAATTTAATAAGTTTAATTTAATAAAAATATTGTTTTTCTATTATATTTATGCAGTTTTTTAATGGTGTAAAATTGTCAAATGTATTATCACATATAAAATTTAAAAAGTAACTTTTTTAATTTTAATAGTTTGGACTAATATATAGTAAAAGGATAAGTGATTAGATATAATAAGTTGATAAAGTAAGAAAATTAATGGTTACAAATATAACTACCAATGATTAGTTATATATATGCAAATAATATTAACTATTGATTTGACCATCAATTATTGATATCACTTATTTTATTCTCTAAAGTGAATTGCTCACTTTAGAGGAGTCAAATCCAAATATATATATTTTATATGCAAGTAGTGTCATTAGAGAAAGATAAATGTAATCCTTTTATATATGTTTAATGAGCTTTAAGAACTTGTATATTTTGTATCCGGGAATCATCCTCTCATCTTAAATTAAATTTATATAAAAAAATTACTTCTCCAATAGATAACACAAATATCTTTTTTGTCGTAGATGTTTGTAAATACCACCGTAAATTTATATACAACTGCGAAATCTTAAATTTAAACTCAGAATATGATGTCCAACTTAATAATATCATCATTTTGTTAATTTTGTTAATTAAGATGTATTTAAAAATATTAATAGAATTATTTTAATCTATATAAAATAATTAAAAATGAAACACTTATTTTGAAAAAGAGGAATTACATTGAAGCCAAAAAAGAAATATGAAGAAGAATACAATATACATTTACTCAAAAGAGATTAGTCAACTTCTACTAAAATAAATATAGTCAACTACTATGAAATGAAACAGAAAATAAAACATTTTTTCAGATTAAAAATATTCAACAAAGTCAACTTTATTCAGTTTTGAAGAACTCTCAACATTTTCACACACACACAAAGTTCAAAACTTTACCTCAGAATTGCATTACACTCTCAAATGGGTAACAAAATCGGAAAGCTCTGCCTCTGTTCCGCCGGCGACGGCGCCGGAGACATCTTCGGCAGGTGGCAAAACAGATATACCTTCCTGTCCAAGAAACAAGACAAAGCTATTTGCAACTCCATCTGTTATGTCCGACCAAACCCACCTCGAATCTCTGGAGAAACATTCTCCGAAGACGATGTTGAAACCGTCGTGACTTTCCGGTCAGTCGCCGGAGCCACCGTTAGTGCAAACCCTTCATCAACACCTTCCATTTTCCTTGATGACTCTCTTCAACACAGCACTGTTTTGGATTCCTCTGCTTCATTTGAAAGCTTTGGTTCCTTCACTTCCAAAATGGTTCCTTTGCAACATCATCATCAACATGAAAAAGGGTTATCTTGGAATCCTTTTGAACCTGTTTTGAATGGTGATTCTGATTCTATTAAAAAAGGTTCAGAAAGGGTTATCTCTCATAATGGATTTAGAAAAAAGCCTTCTAAGATCAGCTTGAAGAAAATTCTGAGAAGAGCTTTTTCCTATGCAGTATCTCTTGGAAAAAGATCAATTCTTAAGAAAAATAATAATGGCAATGCAAACGCAAATGCAAATGCAAATGCAAATGCTAATGCAAATGCAAGAGTAAGTTGTAGTACTAGTTTGAGTGATGAATTAAATGAAAAAAATAAATATTTGGATGATGATGATGATGGATCATGTGGATGTGATTTGTTAATGGTGTGTGAGAATTTTCATTGGGCTCAAGGGAGAGGTGGTGAGGATCGTGTACATATTGTGATATGTGAGGATCATGGATGGGTTTATGTAGGAATTTATGATGGATTCAACGGTCCTGATGCAACTGATTATCTTCTGAACAATATGTTTTGTGTTGTACACGATCAACTCAAAGGGTTTCTTTGTAGTCAAAATTTCTCAGATGATGATGTGTTGGAAGGTCTTTCAAAAGCAATGAGGAAAACTGAGGATGCATTTTTGAAGATAGGTGATGAGATGATTAGTCACAATCCTGTTTTGGCTATGATGGGTTCATGTGTTTTGGTAATGTTGATGAAAGGTGAAGATGTTTATTTCATGAATGTTGGAGATAGTCGTGCTGTTTTAGCTACTCACATTGGGAATCCAATTCAGCTTACAATGGATCATAGTACTCATGTCAAAGAGGTATAGTTTTTGTGTAATTTTTTTTTATAGCAATGAAAATTGGTTTGTGAAGTTTATATATTAATTATTACCTTTTTATGAATCTAAGGAGGTTTCTAGAATTAGACAAGAGCACCCTGACGACCCTTGTGCAGTAACTAAAGGCAGGGTGAAAGGTTACTTGAATGTCACTAGGGCTTTTGGCGCAGGGTTCCTTAAACAGGTAAATTGATAGTCTATATCATAGTTCTAAATTGTGGTCCGCAATCATAAGTATAACTGCGCCTGCAATGTAAAGGTTTACAAGGTCTCTCTGAAGGAGTTGCAACTGCAATTACAGCCGCATAAATAACATTTATCTGACTTTTGCTGAAATATCAAGCATTGCAGCGTAACCGCAAATGTGACTACAATTTAAAACTCGATCTACACTTTATTGCTCACATTAGTGCCAAAAAGCTTGCTATGCTAATTTCAAACTCCTTTTTCAATGTTACGTTGAATTATGTTATTGAGTATATATTCTTATTTTTGGAATTCCAACGAGTGATTAGTACCTATGAAATAAAGGATGGATGTATAGAAAAGATGCTATTTCCTATATTCTTCCATAGGATACAGTAGGAATAGCATTTTAATCAATGTGAAATTTTTTGATAGAGATATTTTTTTTTAGCCTCTTTGTTAGTCATGTTCTAGTTATTAGCCTATTGTTGTTTCTGGTGCTAAACATCTTCATAAGTGATTAGATGACATGTCAATTTTCTTACAAGACTCAATTACAACATATCTAGTATGTTAATGGTCTTTAGTTTTGTAGAAACACAATTACTACAATGCATACTAATAGTCTAATACCATATTTCAAAAATTTAGGCTAATGCTATAGTTAATTCATTTAGTTTACTTCATTGCTCTATGTTCTTTAATTATTTGAGAACAAGATAAGAATAATAATGGCATGGCCCTCTTAATATATTTTGCAGCCTAAACAAAATGATGCAATGTTAGAGACTTTCAAAGTTAGTTACATAGGGGAATCACCATATATCACATGCTCGCCTTCACTACACCACCAAAGGCTGAGCTCAAATGACAAATTTCTTATACTTTCTTCTGATGGACTTTACCAATACTTCACCAATGAAGAAGCAGTTGCCAAAGTAGAGTCATTCATCACCATGTTTCCTGATAAAAATCCTGCTCAACTTCTCATTGAAGAAGCACTAAGTCAAGCAGCCAAAAAAGCCGGTATAAAGCATTTACTTTTAACAAAGGTTTAAATTGTGGTCATCAATGCAATTACATTGTTCTGTGATATTGGAAAAAAATTATAAGCAATGGTGATCAATATTGCAATAGAATAGAAGTTTCAAAAACTTTTGAATTTGTATTGCGTGCAGTTACACACATATAAACTGTCTGATTTAAAGTTAGACAATCTAAATTTTAATGTATATTTTTTATTTATTTAAATAATCTAAAACACTAGTTTGAAATATAGATCGTCCAATTTTAATCGAACAATATTGTGTAACTGTGTGCAATCACGAAGTTGTATTTGCAGAAATGCACACAACTGAGATCCAAAACTTTGTGACTGGATTCAAAAAATTTATATATATTGCAGTAGCATACCATAATTTTATATTTTTGAGATAAGTCAAAACAATATTTTTAAGTTTGACTTTCATTGTTGCATTGCAGGCATTGAGTTCCATGAGTTGCTTGATATACCACAAGGGGAAAGACGTTTATACCATGATGACATTTCCATTGTCATAATATCCTTGGAGGGAAAAGTATGGCGTTCATTAATGTAAAATGTAAATATTGATGTGATAATATAACAACAACTAATCACATTACACTAACTCAAAGTTTTGGGAACTTCCCTTCTTCTTTGCTTTGCTTTTTACTTTTTGCTACTTCATTTTACCATCATTTCTTTTATATATATATATATATATATATATATATATATATATACAAAAGATTCCAAAATTAGGGTGATTATAGGGACACACATGAAATACAATTTCGAATTGACTTTGAAAATTGTAATGTGAGAGAGGACCATTTATGTTTTGATCCTCAATATTTTGTTTTCTTTCTATCAATGGTATATTTATGTTGTAAGGGAAATATTCCCTTTTTCGTTGTTGAATATAAAAATTTGTGTCATAACTTGATTGTGAAGTCAAAGCCTTAATTTTAAATTATTCCTCTAATGATAACAAAAAAGGCATGCGGTTGATAAAAGTATTAATTTTTTGTGACAAAGTCGTCATGGATTTTAGTTGTCAATATCAAACTAAAGAGAGGATCAGTAATAGTTTGATTTTGAAGGACTGGAAATTTAAAATGCATGGTCAACCTTATAAAGAGTAGGATATAGATATAGTCTCATTAAAATTGCTTTTGAATGAATTTATGATTTGTAAAATCGATTTTAGTTTAATATAAAATGATCTATGTTTTAATATATTTATTTAAATAAAAGTAAGTTAAACAATTTTTTTAATATAAAATTACATTTTAACTCAAAAACTATAAATTTTAACTTGTCCGAATCAATTAAAAAAAATTAATTTTATTCAATAACATCAAATTATGTCAAAATTGATTTGACTACTCTAAAATTGAATAGGTTGATGTCAAAGGATTTGTCCTTTTTAATTCAAGCTCATCACGGTTGAAATGAATTGTTTTTATTCTTTAGATAAAATATACGGCTAATTGAGTTTGAAAGCAAAGTTTCAACTCGGATAAAATTAAAACTATTATATGTCATCTTCTAATTTTTTAGTCGCCAATTAGAGTCACTAAATCTAGTACGAATCATGCAGCACAATTCAAGAAGAAATCTAAAAGATAAAAACTTCAATTACACATATAATATTTTTTGAATTTACATCATCTCTTTTTTCTCTCATATTGTGATCACAATAATATTATTCTTAAAATCATATAATGTTATCATCATGTAATAAATACATAATTAAATATAATGACTCAAGTATATTGTACATATAAATAAATTTAAAATTTTAAAAATATTAAATTATGAAAGTTCCTAATGTGGACCCAAAAAAAAAGTCCAATGGTGAATCCGTATTAATAACCAGTAACAGTAAATTACAACATTTTTTTATTGTCTTTTCTTAAGTTTTATTACTTGTAAATGAAAAAGGGAAATCCTCTTTTTTCCAAAAAAAAAAAAGTCTTCTCCTTCTCTTCACTATGTACCACCACTACTTCATCGAACAATCATCGTTACAAGTTACACACAAAATCTTGTATTTTTTTGGTATAACAATATAATCTGCATCCGTAGATACTTACCCAAACTCGTTTAATTTTAAGTAGGAAAAATCTGTTTTGATTGGGTACGAGTGCGGGTATGAATTTTCCTCAAAATTAAATTTCGAGGCGGTGATGGGTTTGGGGGTGATGATATTCACCCCGCATCCGCATACGAACAAGTAATATTATAATAATTTTTGAATTTTCTATACATATACATATTAAATATACTTAATATTTTTTAAATATTAAAAATTATAATCTTACCTTTATAAAACAGGTGCGAGTGCGGATTTTCTTCGATTAATTGGGTGCGGGGGTGGAGGAGGCAAAATCCGCCCCCTACCCGCTCCGTTGCCATGCCTAATCTTTTCGATGTCGATTAATGTGAGTGTTTACATTAAAGCTCTCTGATTGATAAATATTTTGCATTTTCGGTCGGATCTAAAAATATTGTCTTTTCAGTTCATTTTGTTGAAATTGTAAATATAAAACTCATATTAATTACTCTTTTAATAAATTGTTGCAGGATTTGATGAAATTAAGCAAATGTGATTCTATAATTATATCATTTTAAAATTTTTAATCCTCACTATAGTGTTAAAGTCAATAATGGACACATAATTAATAATTTATTTTGTCAAAAAAAGTTATCAAATTTTAAATTGAGAATGTGAACATAATCGTAAAGAGCAATGGAAAAAAAAAATAACTACGACTATCTCATTGTGACAAAGGTTGTGTGGGAAAAGGAGGAAGGCAAGAGAGAAATTTTATCCAAAAAAAATATAGTTAAAGAGTTCATTGTAAGATGGAGTGTACCTTATTAATCAAACGACTATTAATGATGGTTCACCATGAACCATTTAAATGTTGGTCCACTCTACCAAAAATAAAAAATAAAATATGTAGAAATTTGCGACCACCGGTTATTAATCTGGGTTCACTAATGGACCATTTCCTTTGGGGTCCACATTAGGAGCTCTCTTAAATTTAACATCATTACGAAAATTATAGTGAAAACTATGATGTATACAAGTACAATATTGGTACATAATACAGATATGAAATATGGTATTTTAAAAAAATATTAAATATAGATACATCATTATAAATATGATTTTTTAATATAATTTAACTAAGATGACTACATTTTTTAATTTGCAATACAAAATAACCATAAAAATTTAAGAACTCAAAATTGTATTAGATTACAATAAATTCAAATATATAAATAATATTAAATTAATAAAAAAAAATTCACTTACATTAAAATAATCAGCAGACAAAAAATACCACGACTCTACGATATAGTATCAATACTAACAAAATATTCAATAGAAATACTTTATTATTTTAAAAAATCTCATACTCCATGGTGTCAACCCATACAAAAAAATAACAATCAACTTAGATTTTTATTGTTTAAATAAAAGCCATTAAGAAACAATGGATATCTTACATATCTCAGTAGTTGAGTTAAAGTGGTTGAGCGATTAGAGTTGCACTCACAGAAATTACCACGAAATAGGCTTCGAGGTCACTAACATCGATAGAGAAGACAATAGTTGTCAAGATCTTATTTGGTGGGACCTTATACAACAAAATACCGAGTTAATTTGAGAGCATGAGTTGAGCATTAAACCTCTCAGACTGAATAGGGATATAACAAATAAATCCAATCAAAATTAGTATCCACAAAAAGAGTAGTGATTCTAACCTTTTTTTTAAGAAATTTGAATTATGATTTTTATTGTTACAAATATTTGAATTATGTGTCTTTATACCCTTTACACACTGCAAAGACCAAACCTATAATAATGGATCCATATATTTACTTTGAGAAATGAGAGAAAGTTTTCTTGTAAAAAACGTTATATTCTAACATGTGGAAAACACTCAAGTAAACAAACAAATCTAATTTTGTATAGCCTTGCCCAACACCTGTAGCATCTTTGAAATGCAGTTGAAATTTAGGTATTTCAGAAACATTAACTCAACTTTTACAACACAATCAATGACAATAATAATAAAGATAGTAAATAAAAATGATAAAGTACAACAATAATTATTAATAATGAAGTACCACTATTTTCTGCACAACAAAAATCTTGTGTACAATTGATATTGGCATTTATAGTATTAAGTTTTACAACAGTGACGGAGAGCTTCACTTCTCGTGACATCTCTCTCCATCTTCTCCATCTCTCTCTTAATCAAACTAATGAAGAACGGTGAGACTCTCCATTCCATGATTTTTGACAAATGCAGATCCATGATAAAATAGGCAATGAAAATTGGGATACTTAGCTTGATTATACTTTGGTGAAATCCATATTATGGCACGTAGGATTACATGGATAAGGGCAGTCAATAAGCTTTACCACTTGTCGGTCAAAGAACCAATCGCCAACTGATTCAGCAATTGTCTGCTCCATAGGTAACAACAGTAAAGGGTAGTTACAATAACAGTGAAGTATGAAAACTAGACTGTAAACCAGACATGGATTATAGTTTGCTGAAGACCTAACGTCAGGATTTCTAATACATATGAATTTGTAAAGAATAGGAGATATAAAAATTTAAGAATATAAACAAAATTGGCACTGCAATTTCAAGTGAAGAAAATGCTTTTGTTTAAAGTAGAGATAGAACTTCATTATTTTTGAATGACTATCATGAAGCAAGTACAACAATGAAAATCAGCCAATGCCATGACATCGATAGTTTATATGATCTCATCACATATGAAAATAGTGAAAACAATGATTACCTTATCGTTTATTTTTGGAGAGTTAGGTGAATGCCATGTCTCCCCCATCAAAGTCTGGCAATGGATAAAGCAGGAATCTATAAACATTCCAATCTCTTTTCGTTGCTGGAATTCATTCACAGTCTTCAGCAAAGAATTGCGGAAACCTGACATTGATAATTTCCAAGTTATCCAAGCCTCAGTGTGGATACTAAACTCGGGTATCAGGTCAATAATCGCATTGAGCGGTAACAAAAATTATTTTTTTATTTTTTTAACAAGGTATTTTCTATTAAAAAATGATGTCAAAATGATCAAATAATTTAATAAGATATCACAAGACTATATGGTAGCTACTGTATTTACTTACTGTCAAGTATATCAATCAGGTTAGCATCACAATTGTTAATGTTTAATCTGCAGCTTTTCCAGCGACCGTGGGGATCTGATCCTTCAGGTACCAAAATATTGTGTATCTAAATACAATCTAATTTCCATCAGATGTCTGACATAAAAAATAAAACGCTTTACAACTAGTGTTGTCAATCGCAAATCACGAAAAATAGCGGTTTGTTCAAATTCTGCTACGCCACAGTGCTATAGTGCCACTGTAGTCTTTATTTGACAACCCTTTTTACTAAATTGCATATCGCAGAACAATTGTGATTTGTTCAAATTCTTCTACTCTAGAGCGAAGCTATAAGCCGCTATTTGAAACACTTTTTACAACAAGGAAACATTTGTCTGAGGGAATTTACCTGCCAAAAATCATAAGCTGGATGAACAAGAAAAACAGGAGTCTTTATGTTTTTCAGAATTTCTGATGAAAAGAGACACTGCATTACAAATCAACAGTTTGTTATTCTTAACTTAAACATATGACTCAAATTTTACAGATACAAACTATACCAAAAGGTGTGTAACAAGTTTAAGAAACTAAAACCTGCCTTAGATGGTTCCATTTTAGCAAGGCAATCTATGTGCAAACTTTTTGCAACACCCTGACAACAAGATATATGAAAATTAGACAACTTAAAATAGTGGAACAATTTTTCATGTTTTTTTTATGTATACTTCATCGATACATATATAGTTATCACACTCAATAGACTGTGTTACATATAAACAAGCACAGCATTACCTGGAGCTGGACAACTTCGTGATAGAAAGATTTCATTGTGCTATTTCCAAGAATATCCTTCCTGAAATTTATACAACATAGATTATACTAATTTAATTTACTTGGTAACATAATGCATTAACGTTAACATACAACATAGAGGTATAAATGAGTAGTTGACACATGATATAAGGATTTTGAAATCCATATAGAAGTTAATAAAACTCAAATCTTCTTAGGATCACCCATAATGTAATAAGATACAAGTAGTTTTGGCAACTTTCAGTTTAAGTTTTGCTAGAAAATATCATAAAAGGAATGATATGTTAAGATAACCTTACTCATCTAGGGCTTTAAAAAAAAAACCTACTCATCAAGGAAGAAGCCTGCATCAGCGAGACACTTGACAGTGGCCTCTTTCGAAAGTAGTTGTCGGAAGCTATCACAATGTATAAGAGTTGCCAATCCTCCAGCAGAGCATCCTGACAACAGAGCCTACAAAAGTAACCTTGTCTATCACGACATGCTAATAAGTTAGGTCAGGGCCAATGCATCGTAACTCTTAAGCAGTTGGTTATGATAATTCATTCTCCTGAGTGAATTAAATTTGATTATTCATAATTCAGCTCATACCAAATAGAAGGCAAACAAACTAATAAAGTGCATTAACTTTCTTTCACTTGAAATTGCACTTGTTCAAATTCATAAATTAAGCTTTCATATTACACCATCTGTGCTACTGCATGCAAGGCTTATTGGCTACTAAAACTGTAATATTAGCTCATTCGTATAATACAACGATAATAAAAACAAGGAAACTATTTTACCTTTTTCCTCAAGTAATATTAACTCATTGTAACCAAGAATCACTTTGTCATGTTACACAAATGTGATATTAAAAGTAAAGATAGATTCTTGGATTATGACTACAAAAAGATTAACAACATAATATGACTTTTTCATATGCATCACCTAAGATTAACAGGTGCAGAACAAATGGAATACACAACAAATTCGCTCATTGTTTTAGTCTTCAAATTTGATAATGCAAGTGATAAAATGTAAGTAGAGATGACTGGCAGTAATATATTATTTTATCAATTTTAAGAAGCATTACTATTTGCAGTAGTAATAAAAATATCAGATATTTTTAAAAGAAAAAAAGATGTTGGATGGCGGTAAAAGTTTAACCTGTTTCGCTTTAGACATGCCAATTGATAAGAGTTCATCCATAATAGCTTCCCATATGATCTGGCCTCTGAAGAACAACCCACTTCCTTTCTGCTGTATATAATTGTTTTGGAAAAATAAAACTCATGACAAAATAAACCCAATTGTAAAAAAGGAATAATTTCTTATTTGGGTATCGATATGCAACACACGGAGCCACCAAGAACCAATGCCAAATAATGAGTAAACTCCTAAAGTTTCAAAATTGCAAAAGTAAACCAACCCTAACCTCACTTTCTGGGTGACCAGCAAAGGATGCACCATCACAGTAGCGTATCTTCACCTTGTTCCAGTTAAAGAAATCTGAATAAGTTTAACGGATCCAGCTAAGCAACATCACTTGTTCAAACAGTAATACAAACAGAGTTTCCAGCAGCACAAACCACACATATCTAAGGGATATCTTGAAAGCCAAAACATACTCGGCGAAGTTAGAGAGAATATCTTGCAAGACCAATCGAAATTACAACACTGATAATCTACTATTTAGGGGATGTTTGGATATACAACTTAATTAAACACTATTCTTACAAGAGCTTATGCATAACTTGAAATCAACTTACAACAATTAGGTATATGAAAAGGCAGATAAAAATAAAATGAAAACAACTTACAGATATATTACAAGTTATTTTCACAAAATCTTCCTAGCACGTTTGCAAAATCCAAATAAGCTCATCCAAATCCCCCTCAACTTGTAATAATGATACAATAACACATGAGCCATATGTGAAAACACAACCATGTAGGCATATCTAAATTATAAATTACTACAACATCTAAACACAGAGATACCCATGTGCATGTCCAGGGCCAGTCCAACATGTTAGGAGGTCTAAAACGAGATTCTCAGGGTCTTTTCAAAGTTAATAAATAAATTATTAATATTATATTTAATAACTATATAAATTTTTTGACTGAAATCATGACATTTTCAAATCCAATTTCTCTAAACTTTTTTAAAAAATGAAATAAGATCTTTCAACTATTGTACAACGACATAAGAACTCGTCTCAAATTTTCTATCTTTTAGTTGAATAAGAAAATAGTGTCTATGTACGTTGTATCACTCCAAGAACTCGTGTTACCAATGTGCTCACTACTTGTCTCATGATTTTTCAATTTATATTTCTCCAATCCCTGCTACCTTTAGAAGTCAATTTACTTGTTCGGAATAAAATTAAATAATTTGCAACAAAAACAAATTACTTTATCCAAATAGCTTGTTTCTCAAGAAAAGTGTTTTGAAGATTCATCCTAAGTAAAATCTATATCAATAAGTTTAACATTACCTTTTTTCTACCAATAAATCTCTCAAACTTGTATGAACGAACAATAATCGATATTTTCAATTTTAGTTATTTATCTATAAATCTTTTGCGATTCAATAAAAGTTTCAGTTCAATTTGATTCATATATTTTAGTTTACATTTATATTTTAGATTATTTATTAAATTAATATAATTAATGTCGTATAATATTTCTTTTACCATGGATAATAAAGTCAGTTGATTTAATATAGATAATGTTAAATTTATATAAGTTCTCACAATAGTAACATGTGGGACTTTTTTATTAAATAAAAAAAAATAGTCCTTTTTATTCATTAAAAAATTTGATTTGTAGAAAGGATTACCGAGGTTGTTTTAGTGGTCTTATCCTTGAGCCAGCTCTGTGTGCATGTCATGGTTTGCGATTATGGTTATGTTGTTGACATTGCATCAAAATGCATATAAATGTGTTCGACGTGACACAATTGTTGTTGTGATGTTGCAAAGTCCTCTAAAACCTTTATATTACAGCCGTCATTATGGTTGTGGATCTCAATTTAGAACCACACCCACAAAAGGAGAGAAAGATTGTTACTAGTTAATACTCCATTTGTTTCTTTTAAGTTGCCTTTTAAAATTGTTTACACAAACCAATAAAAACTAATAAATTGTGCATTTTTTATGTGGTTATTTCTTTTTCCAGTAATACCCTTAACTATTTATTATCTCATTTCACCTATTTATCTCTCTACAATAAATAATTAGGGGTAATTTTGACAAAACAATAATTAATACTACTTTACTTAAACTTTGAAAATGACAAGTAAATAGGGAAAGTTTTTAAAAAAGGATACTTACAAAGGAGCAAAGGGAGTAATAAAGTATTGAAGTATTAATAGAACATTATAAAGGCAAATATATTAATGTTATGGGAACTTTTACCAGGATTTTCAGAGGGGGCAGAGCTTAGTATCCCTGAAAAAAGAACTGTTGTATTCATATACTTAGATGATCCCAAAGCAGTCATTTTTCTATAAGAACATGAAGATATCGAATTGCACCACCCTCCTCCCTACACCCACAATCCAAACCAAAACAACATTATTATCATTATTATTATTATTAGTGTCCATTCAGACACTCTTTTGCTCGTCTGTTTGCTTTTTTTTTTTTTACTATGAAAAAAAAAACCTCGACGTGGAGCAACCAATTAGTGGATCCAGATCCAAAACCCTTTTGAAAATGGTAACCAGGAGCAGTCCCATCCAAGCAAACTGCAAAAAACAAAAAACAAAAATTGGTTAGCGTTAATCTGTTAATTTTGTAATTATTAATTTGTGAATTTGTGAGTGTGTGTTGGAAATGAATGAATGAAGGAACCTACGAGCGCCGATTTGTTTGGCGTTAGTGAGAGGGGTGAAGGGAATGAAATTGAGGAGGGAGTGAGTGTCATATTGGGAATGGGAATTGGATCGAATGAGAAAAACGAATGAGAATAAAAGGAATAAACCGAATGCGGCGATTGAGTAATGTTTTATGGTCCATTTTCTGATTAAGATGAATAGAGTGCGAAGACGAAGGTTGGTGGTTATAGTTATGAAGTTGGAATAAGGAGACAAAGGCATCACGGCGAGAACGAGATGGTTGGTTGGTGAAATGCAAAATGGGACTGTGATGTGTTAGTTAGGGAGTGAGTAGTCAACGCATGTATATGTATACGAATAGGCACGTGTATTGAGATCCATTTGTATACAAATATACAAAGGGAGGGATCTTCGAAAGTACAATTTCACGTTTCTCTTTCATTGTTATGATTGAGATCCTGTTTTGATCAATATCAGTTCAACAAATTTATTTTTTAATCAAGTAAATCATCAATAAAGTGACATTTTTAAGCTCCAAAAAATAAAAACGAATAAGACTATCAACTTCAATTTAATGACACAACGTATATCGTCCTCAAAACTTTAAACAATTTTCAAAGATTTGTCTACCATAACATTTAATTAGAATTTACCTAGTTTAGAACAAACCTTCTTTATCATAGAAAGTCTACCAAACTTTGGAATCAATATATTTCAAACATTAATGGATACGCTATCTTTTAACCTCCAAACCAAGTCATAAAAAACGAGGTTCTAGCTAGTAGAGATTATGGGTTATTAGAGCAAAGGTTCCACCTTGGGAATCAAGGTAACAAGGATATCATTAAGTGACCATCACTTCCCGTTTAAGGGGATCAATCACCCAAACCTCATGCTCATTTTGTGAATGAGGGGGCATCCGAATGAAGTCTTTTTGAAGGGAACACTTACGGGAGAAGACAGTACAAATTACATAATACAGGAGCATACACATGAATACACTAAAGAAACACTCTCTAACACTGGTAAATTATATGGATTGATCATTTAGTTAAAATAATACAAATTACATAAACTATTGTAAACCAGAAACATCACATATGAATCCACAGAATTATGCCCAATGAATGAAGTAAAAACTACCATAAATAAGGATCACAAATGATGCAAATAAAATAAATTTTATGAACGTGATGTCAACAACCAAACTATCAATCTTAGAATTTAGAACTACTTTCCACATATCCCCAATTGCAATATCTTCCAAGCTCTCTTCTAGGTGTTTTTGTTTCAGCAACAACAATTTCATCCCTATCATCCTTCCAAATAAACTACTTGTTGGTCATCCTACAAAAGCATAAAACTGTCCAAATACAGATTCCTCAACGACAGAGAAACAATCAAACATGTATATGGAAAAGATAAAAGGAATTCAAATCAACATTTGCGAACATTATTGTACGAGCCAGTATGGAATAGCCTTTCTAGGTTCAATCGTGTGTTGGCTCTGAACACAATTTTTCATGGAAGAGGATCAGTCCACTCTCCAATATTATTCACCTCCATGGACTTTTTGAACAATGGTGTACCACCTCCCTCATTTTATTCATGGAATAAAGAGTGTAAATTATTCGAAGTCAAAGGTATCAAAGCAGAACGATTCAAACAGTGTTTTGAAGGGGTGATGGAGGATTTGGGGAATTAGGGCTTGTATTGAGGGATTTGGGATTTAGGCTTCATCAATGTGAAGAAAATACAGTGAGTAGATTAAGTCTTAGCAACTGTCCGTTCCCCAAGTTATTAAACTTTTTCTCACCATATATGGCTTGGGAACTATGTTATTGACCATTATGGCTACAGGAACAATCCATGAGCTAACTATTGCTGCAAGAGCTAGTTTTCCCATTTCCCTGTCTATCTTCAGTGATAACAGTACCAAGATAGCTGCAATTCTATATGTCAAAAAGTGTACATCAATGTCGCGTGCAACAATAAAGACTCATGCTCAACCTGAACAACCAACAAGCAAATCACACTTAATCTAAAACTTGTAACAGTAAAGAAGGCACAAAAGTAAAGTGAATGCAATTTAGTCTCCCAAAAATCAGGTAAAAAATGAACCAAAATATACTCTTCAAATCCAATGTAGTCAAATAGCGGCTAAATCGCTACAATGTAGCGGAATTTGAACAAATCTCTTTTGTTTCACGATACGCTAATTTGAACAAGGTGTTGTCAAATAGCAGTGCTATAGCACTGCAGCTTAACGGAATTTGAATAAAACACTATTTTCTACTATTTGCGATTGAAAACCCACTACTATTCACACAAGGGAAAACAATTGTGTTTATAGTCAGATGGACTCTTCCCTTGAGTTCTCCACAAAACAGCCAACTGGACATATCACAAAACATATTACGTGCAAATAGTAATAACTGACCAAGCGTCATTATTGAGGGAAGCTAAAATGGAAAAAAAACCAATGGCCTCTACTCAACAACAACAATAGCTTCAAGCTATAGAGCACGATACGACACAGGTATTATATTCATCTAATTCTATTTTCTTGAATTATTACCAGTGTCAGTGCTGTGTGTCTAGTGTCCTTGTTTGTATCGGTGATTCATAGCCTTCAAGGTATTAATCAAGCATTAAGCAATATCATAATATACAAAATCCAAGCACACAGAAACAAATTGATTAAAAAACTGCAGCATAGCACATATCAGAAAATGATGAAAGCCTTACCCAGTAACAATCTGGAAACAAAGAACCAAAAAAGGCAAGCGAATACCTGCAAAAGTTTTTATATTGCAAACCTTCAAATTTGTTAGTGCATTATATTTTCCATAATTTAATGTATAGTTGACAATATTCTTCTAGGTATAATTGTTTCTGTTCACACAACAGAAATGGAATAAGACTCTCTTATCAAACACCAAAGCCTATAGTATCAACTATCAAGTTATTAAACCCACTCAGGTTCAGTCTCCTTAACCTATCTCAATCTTCAAATACATCACAAAAGGAATCATGTAAAGCATCGTACAAGATATTCATCTACTCTATATGTTCCAGCATTTCATACCCAGACTTTGGCAGACATTAAAAAATAACCTACAATGTAATGCAAACAATTGAATTAGAGATCGAAAATAAACACACCATTATTGAGAAATAGACAGTAGTAGCATTTTTTTTTAAAGGCAAAGTTTATTAAAGAGACTACAAGGGGGTATTCTAACCCAAATACAACAAAATTGCCCCATTCGAGTAATACAATCTCTCAGATTTATACACTAGTCAAAACAGTAACAAAAAGAACGATGAGATTTACCAAGAAAATACCTTCACCCTTTCAAAAACTGCTACAAAATCAAATCTCTACTAAGAAAAAATAACTTGATTACAAGACTGCTAAATGACCTTTTTTATTGATAAGCAAAGCAAATTTTATTAACTATACCCAAGCAAAAGACATGCTTAGATTAGGGCAACAAATTCATTACATAGTAGATGCTCTGATGCTGTATGCTGACAGTTAACATCTAAATTAACTACTACACCACCTGTAAGCATAAATAAATTAATGCCTCGTATTATCAGCATCATAATCATCCCCCTCTCTTGGATTATTCGAAGCATGACCCATGTCCTGTATCTCTGTTATCTTTCCTGCTGTCAAAAGAGACCATCACCATTCCTTCCATTCACTATGCCTCGCTACATTGTTTCAAAGTCATCCCTTTTCACATTTCTACATAGTGTTAGTATCACCCTTTATTTTCATAGCAGTACCTAAATAGCCTCCCTTATAGACCTGATAACCACAATCCAAATCAAAGACCATATCTTCTTTTTCTTACCACGAGCACATCCACAGAACTGTATTAACAACTAGAATAAAGTGGCTGGAATAGGCATAGTGGCATACACACTCTCAACCAATTAAAAGCAGCATACCATATTCTAGAAGTAAAAATACATGTCTAAATAAATGCAGGGCAGATTCTGCTTGCTGTCCACGTAGCACACAACTAGTCACACTATTACTAACAATAGTTAACATCTTTAGCTGAAATAAATTAACTCTAGTTGGCAAACTCTTAAGAAAAGCCTGCACGAAAGAGCTATGGCGTTGGATGGAGCCAAGCTCTTCTACAAGAATCTGAATACCTTCTCTTCTAAATCAGACCACACAACTTCATTAGTAGATTTAGAAACTAAAAAGAGATAGGCTGATTTTACTAAATTTTTCCCTGCACGTCCAAATCCGTAAGTCCTCATTATGTCCAACACACAATGAATAAGTGACGGGCTAGGCTGCTCACTCGTGTCACCATATTCGCCCAATCAACATCCCTTAAGATGCAAGGGATGGTGATTAGATTTTTATATGAAAACTTTGGTATTGGTGGCAACTACAATGACCAGCCATTAAAATTGGACCAAATATGACAAAAATTCCAAGAAATGGTTTCCAGTCAATTGACGGACACTTTCAAGTTCACTAACTGGTAGGAATACCAGCTAAGAGAATGTCTCAAAAATGGATATAGTTCCCAATATTCAACAACATGGCTCAGAGTATTATCACACTGCATTCTCTAATAATATCCTATCAATTTCAGCTGCACCGCTATCTACATTATCCACAACAGGTTTTACAAAAAGATTCCACATGTCAGCATCAACTCCAGTGGAGATGGCCATTGAAACTACCTTGTTGATTTCTTGTTTCATTCCACCCGAAAGCAAAAGCCCGTCAATCAATATTAAGTAGGTTGATTTGTTAGGCAGACACCCATTTTGCAACATCTCTTCGAGAACTCTGATACCCTCCTTGACATTTCCAACCTTACAAAACCCTTTAATCAACATGTTATAGGTAAAAGCATTAGGAACAACACCCTTCTCCAGCATGTCATCCCACAGCTTCGCTGCCTCACAAAGCTCTCCTCCCTCACACAATCCAGCAATCAGCGTGTTATACGTCAATAGACTAGCAATCGATCCCTTCCCAAACTCAGCAAACATGTTCCTCGCCTCCAACACCTTCCCCTTCTTGCAAAGCCAGTGTATAAGTGTACTCACAACAACAGCACCACCGTCGAGACTACTACAATTCTTCCTCGAAACCATCCTCCAAACCTCACAAGCACTCTCAACATTCCCTTCCTCACACAACAAATCAACAACCTTACAACACAGCGCCAAACCCGGTACACAATCCTTCTCAAGCATATCCTCGAGCAAGTTAACTGCTTCCCCAGATTTCTTCTCCTTACAATAAGCCTCAATCATAACACCATAAGTTACCTCATTAGGCTCAACCCCATTCTCCTCCATACCATCCATCACCCTTATTGCATCCACCAATTTCCCTAACCTACAAAATCCATCCAACAAAACAGTATAAGTAGTCACATCAGGAACCCACCCTCGATCCAAAACCTCACGAAAAACCCTCGTAGCACCAACCATATCACCCCTCCAAACATACCCACCCAAAACAGTAGTATAACTAACAACATTGGGAACCAAACCCATCCCAGACATTTCATCCAAAACCCTAACAGCAACTTCAACCTCATTCCCTTTACAAAGTGCCTTAAGCAAGATATTACAACTAACAACATTAGGCAAAACCCCAAACCTATCTCTAGAATTCTTAAACACCAAAAACGCCAATCGGTAACGCTTATTCTGAACCAACGAATTCAACAATGCATTAAGAGACCTCACCGATGGTCGAATCCCAAACGATTCGATCCTCAGGAAGGTTCTGAGAGCCCTTACGGGCTTTCCAGCAAGTCCATAACCGCGGATAACGGTTACAACGGGCTCTTCGCCACAGCAGTGTTCAAATTGCTGGGGAAAACGGCGGAGGTTGGAGAGGAGGGATTCGATTTCGCGGAATCGGCGGAAGCGGGAGAGTTTAAGGAAAATGGATTGGTAGGTTTGAGGATTGTGGGAGAAGGGAGGGCGGTGGTGGTGTTGAGCGTGGTGGAAGATTTGAAGGGAGACAATGGGGTCGTGTTGGCGGGAAATGAGAGACGAGAGTAGTTTAGGGTTGAGGCGGTGGGGCCAGGGTTTGATTGGGGGTTGTATTTGGTAGTTTTCTGGGAGGGAAGGTGCGGAAGAAGTGTTGGCGGTGATGGCGGCGGAGATGGCGGTGGAGAACGGGAGGAGGTTGTGTTGGGCGGGAAGGATGTGCTTGGGAGAAAACATCGTTGATAATAAGAGCGATGCAGGTTGTAGTGTTGGTGGGAAAATGAGAGTGGGAATAGAGAGAAAATTGAAAGGAAAATGAGGAAGAGTTTGGATTTATCTGAGAGAGAGGAAAGAAAGAAGAAACTTCACCTGTTTGAATGAAAGAAATGGGGCTCAGAGAAGTTGAAACCTGAAAAATTTAGTGGCTCATTGGTGTGGTCTTTGGATCGAGTCTGTCTGGAGAAGATAGAAGGAGAGAATGGCGAAAGCTTGTCATATCATTAATTAATTAAGATTATGACCCGCACGTTGCCCAAATAATAATTATTAATTTTATAAGTTTTATAAATAATATTTTATGTATTATAAATATAGTTATCTTATAATATTTTTTTATTGATTTATAATAATTGAATATGATTAAGAAAATTAAATTGAGAGAAAATTATGTTTATCACAATCATCTAATTTAATTTTTAAAATATTATTTACTATTCGTATGATAACTTATTATATATGATAATTATTTGACTCATTGTACTTTGATTGTTAATTTATTTTTCAACATATAATGGTATTTGTATTTATTTGACGAAATAAAATGTAAAATATAAACTAAAAAATAAGATGTAAATATTTATAATTATGATTTACTATTTAATATTTTTTATTTAAAAAAAATGTTAATGTTGAACTATATTGTAGCGTAGTCTAAATTTATTTGTTTTATTATTATGATATTCTAATTGCGAGCATGAGAATTTGTTGTAAAAAAAATTATTGAATATATTTCATCAAAAGTTTGTAAAAAAAAATAAGTTGTTGTGGCATCGGAGTCTATTATAAATATATATAATAGATGATAGATTTTAATAATTGGAAGTAACTTTTTCAATAATTTTTCAGATATTTGTATTTTATGATTATTTTTAATAAATTTATTTTTTTCTATCAAATAGAATATATATTTTTATTTTATAAAATGTTACTAAAAAAATGGATTGACATTAATGAGTAATTTAATTTTTAACGTATAAAATCATTACTCCCATAAGTGAAATAATATAATTGTTCATAAAAGGAAGATTAAATAAAGAACATTTATGTCGATATTTATGAGTGATTAGGTGGTTTTTTTTATTGAATTTAAAGACTAATAATATAAATTATTACCATTGGTAAATGAATTATAATATTATAAAATAATATTATAAAATAGTTTATAAATTTATTATAAAATAACTTATAAAATAATTTGATAATAATATAAATTATTATCAAATTGTAAAATAATTTTATAAGTTTTATAAGTAATATTTTATGTATTATAAATATAGTTATCTTATAATATTACTTTATTGATTTGTAATAATTGAATATGATTAGAAAATTAAAATGAGGAAAAATAATGTTTATCACAATCATCCAATTTAATTTTTAAAATATTTTGTAAATTTCGTATGATAACTTATTATACAGGATAATTGTTTGACTCATTGTACTTTGATTGTTAATTTATTTTTCAACATATAATGATACTTGTATTTATTTGACGAAATAAAATGTAAAATACAAACCCAAAAATAAGATATAAAAATTTAAAAATATGACTGACTATTTAATATTTTTTATTTTTAAAAAATGTTAATGTTGAATTATATTGTAGCGTAGTCTAAATTTATTTGTTTTATTATTATGATATTCTAATTGCGAGCAAGAGAAGTTGTTGTAAAAAAAATTTATTGAATATATTTAATCAAGAGTTTGAAATTAATTTTATTAAAGATTTACATATACTTTAAATCAATTTTAGGTATTTAAAAGTTTTAACTAATTGTTTGTATGCAATTGAGTTATAGTTATGTTGATATGTACCAAAAATAAATTTTATTAAAAAATAATTTAATTTTATACAATACTTAAATTTTCATTTATTTTTTAACATTCAAATTATCATTATAATAAGAAAAATTAAAATAAAAAATAGCATTCAATTATAAATATATAATTTAATTGATAAAAATTAAGTGTTTAACATATTTTTTCAAAACACATATATATAAGAAACTTTTTGTTGATTATATTTTTTAGGCTAAATTAAATCTGTGGTTAACTTAATTTTAGGTAACGTTTTAGTCCTTTATCTTTTTTTTTTTCTTTCTGATTTAGTCATTTATTCCTAAAAATATCAAATAAAGTATGAAAATATGAATTTATTTGAATATTTGTGTTACGAAATTGATGAAATTTGTATTATATTGAAGAATATAATTAATTTTATGAGTTTTGATTGAATTTTTTTTTTTAATTTTTGTAACAAAAAGGATATCATTGTTGAAATTTTAAAACATAAAATATCAAATTGTCACTTAAAATTAAAATAAAGGACCAAGTCGGGGAAAAAAAAAAAAAGATAAAGGACTAAAATGTTACCTGAAATTAAGTTAAGGGACCACAAATGTAATTTAGCCTATTTTTTAATATATTCATATATATTATATTTTTAAATAAATTTGTGTATTTTAATAATTGGAAGTAACTGTTTTAATAATTTTTCATATATTCTTATTTTATGATTATTTTTTATAAATTTGTGTATTTTTTATTGTATAAAATGTTACTAAGAAATTGATTGACATAAATTGAAAGAAATTATAAATGGATTAACATTAATGAGTAATTGAATTTTTAACGTATAAAATCATTACTCACCATAAGTGAATAATATAAATGTTATGAAAGGAGGATATTTATATCGATATATATGAGTTATTAGGTGGTTTTTTCCCATTGAATTTAATAACTAATAATATAAATTATTACCATTGGTAAATAACTAATAATATTATAAAATAATTTATAAATTTATTATAAAATAACTTATAAAATAATTTAATAATAATATAAATTATAACTTATTACTGAAAAAAGAATTAGATAAAGAGCATTTATGACGATATTTATGAGTGATTAGGTGAATTTTTTCATTGAATTTAATTACTAATAATATAAATTATTGCAACTGGTAAATGACTAATAATACTATAAAATAATTTATAAATTTATTATAAAATAACTTATAAAATAATTTGATAATAATATAAATTATAAATTATTATCAAATTGTAAAATAATTGATAAATTTATTATAATTAATTGTAAAATAATTTTATAATTTATAAATTTATTATCAAATAATATTATTATTGAGAGAATGATTGAATGAGATTAGACATTGAGAGCATGATTGAGAGGGGAGAAAGGAGGAGATCCACATCAGCTTTTTGGCTGATGTAGGAAATATTTGTATAGGTGGATGAAATAGAATGAGGTGGCATTCGGAGGTGAGGTAACATTCGGGGGTCTGTTTTAAATATATATAATAGATTGATTAGTAATTTTGTTTTTTCTATTTTTTTAATTTCGTAATTTTAGTTTATGCATTGTTTTTAAATTGAGATATTTTGTTTTATCTATCAATTTGACTATTGAGGATGTGATGAGAACATAGAATGCATAATCAAGGAAGAAAGTCTAGAGGATATTTAAGGTCTTGGAACCTCAATGACAAGAGCAAGGTCAAAGAAGGCGAAAGAGGTTTTAAATAACTTGATAACCACTTTATTTGAAACAAGTACAACTCATGAAGAATTGAAGCCCAAGATAGTCAATTGTTTAACCCAAATTGAAGAAGTTAAGGAATGAAGACGGCATCTATGTGTTATCAAATTTTAATATTAGTTTTAATTAAAGTAATAGACTAAATTAATAAGAAATTTGGGTGTAACTATAAAAATTTCAGTTGGACCAAATTTAGAGAACTTTTTAGGAGTTGTCATTATAAAAGGCAAACCCTTATTTTTTTTAAGGAGATTTTTTGGAATATTGTTTTTGTGAGGCTTTGCTCTCTAGAGTTCTTGAAAGAATTCATCTTGAACTTATCAAGGTTGTTAACCCTTGTGGCGTTCTTCTTGGTTTATCAATCCTTAGATTGTGGCACCAATTTTGTTATTGGTTTCTTTGTTGAATAATAATATTGAATTTCCTTTACATCAAACCATAATACTCCAATTTTTCCAATTTTCGTGATCAGTAACCTGCGTTCATATCTCGAGTTCTATATACTGGTTTTCACTAATTCAAAAGCCTAACTTGCGTTTCAGAACGTCATATTTCACCTCGTTTTGGAATCGGCCGAATCGGGGTTTCGTTGTGTCGTTTATCGCGGTCTCTAGTTATACGCGATTTTCACTCAAATTTGTAAGTTTCCGACCCAGAACGATCCTTAAAGTAAACCATGACTATTAGGATCATATCATTTGGTATCAGAGCTTGTCTCTAGGTTTGGAATTGAGGAAAATTGTGTTTATGCATTTTTTTTCTTTTCTTGTGAAACCCAAATTGCTGGTTGTGTTGTTTTGTTGAATTGTTGTTCTTAGTTAATTGGTGTGTTGCTGCTACTTAAAAAAAACAAAAAAACAAAACAAAAAAAGAAAAGAATACAAAAAAAATTAAAAATAAAATAGTATTGTTAAAAGTAGTGCACACTACCTGTTTGACAAAATTCCTTAGATTAATTTTCCAATCACATTACTACTGCTTTGTGTTACTCTAAATTCTTCATACTGATTTTTGGTTCAAAATATTAAAGTTCTTGTTGATTCAATTAAGAACTTGAAGAGAGCAATTGAGTGGAAAAAGGCAAGAGAGATTCATTATATAAAAAAAAGCCAAATTGAGTGAAACACGAGTGACAAATTCAATAGTGTAAACACGTGAGCTGTGTGGTGAGGTCCTTTATTTTTTCACTTTACTTGTTTTCTTTTGTTTGTTTAAAGTATGACAGGAATAAGTGGTGATGATAGCCCTCCTCCAGGAGTAAACAACAGATTGTTAGTGGAGGCTATAACGGCTCAAATGCAAAGAATGTTGAGGGAACATACTGAAGATTTACATGCTAGAATTGAACAGTTAGAAAATCAAGAAAATTATGGCGATGACGGAGGTAGGAGGAGGAGAAGAGAAACTGAAGGTGGTGGTAGAGGAGATAGAATAGAGGGAGTGAAGCTTAAAATACCATCTTTCCAAGGAAAAAGTGATCTGGAGGCCTACCTTGAGTGAAAGATGAAAATTGAACAACTCTTTTCATGCAATAATTACACTGCAGAGAAGAAGGTAAGGGTGACAACCATGGAATTTACTGATTATGCACTCATTTGGTGGGACCAATTACAAAAAGAAAGAGTGAGGTGTGAAGAACCAATGGTGGATACTTGGGTGGAGATGAAAAGGTTAATGCGGAATAGATTTGTTCCTTTTACATGCTAGAATTGAACAGTTAGAAAATCAAGAAAATTATGGCGATGACGGAGGTAGGAGGAGGAGAAGAGAAACTGAAGGTGGTGGTAGAGGAGATAGAATAGAGGGAGTGAAGCTTAAAATACCATCTTTTCAAGGAAAAAGTGATCCGGAGACCTACCTTGAGTGGGAGATGAAAATTGAACAACTATTTTCATGCAATAATTACACAGCAGAGAAGAAGGTAAGGGTGGCAGCCATGGAATTTACTGATTATGCACTCATTTGGTGGGACCAATTACAAAAAGAAAGAGTGAGGTGTGAAGAACCAATGGTGGATACTTGGGTGGAGATGAAAAGGTTAATGCGGAATAGATTTGTTCCTTATTACTATCATAGAGACCTTCACAATAAGCTTCAAAGGCTCACACAAGGTAGCAAAAGTGTGGATAATTATTATAAGGAGATGGAGGTGTGCTTAATTAGAGCAAATATTAGTGAAGATAGGGAAGCTTCTATGGCACGTTTCTTACAGGGGCTGAATAGTGATATAAGTGATGTTGTGGAATTACAAAATTATGTGGAGTTGGAGGATTTAGTGCATCAAGCTACTAAGGTAGAACAACAACTGAAAAGAAAAGGTGTCCGAAAGAATTCTTCTAACTTTAACTCCTATAGTTGGAAGGATAGAAATAAGAGGGAGGGAAGTACTTCATCAAACACATCCATGGTTGCACCTCAGAGAGTTCAAAATAAATCCAATGATGCTCATAAGAAAACAAAAAGTAGTGAAATTAAATGTTTCAAATGCTTGGGAAGACCGTGTTGCTTAAGGAGAATGGAGATATTTCTAGCGGGTCATCTTCTAAATCTGCTACATCTAGTGATGAAGAGAATGAGGAAGAAGTTGTTGAGGGAGGAGACTTATTTATGGTTAGAAGAATGTTGGGCAGCCAATCAAGAGACTTGGATGAAACACAAAAGAATAATATTTTTCATACTTGATGTCTCATCCAAGGCAAGTTATGTTCTTTAACTATAGATGGAGGAAGCTGCACTAATGTTGCAAGTGCAAGAATGGTAGCAAAAATGAACCTAGTGACTAAACCCCATCCAGAACCATACAAACTTCAATGGCTTAATGAGGAAGGCGAGCAAATTGTGAGTGAGCAGGTGGAAATGGATTTTTCTATTGGGAAGTATGAGGATATCGTTATATGTGATGTAGTTCCGATGGAGGCTTGTCATTTACTTCTTGGAAGGCCATGACAGTATGATAAGAAAAGCAACCATGATGGTTATACAAATAAGTTCTCTTTTATACATAAAGAACGCAAAATTACTCTTGCTCCTTTGTCTCCAAGAGAGGTTGGTGAGGATGAATCCAAAATGAGAGAGAAAAGAAAAAAAGAGAGAAAAGAAAAAAATAGTCAAAAAAAAGAGGGAAAAGAAAAAGAGAATGAAAAGAAAGAGAGAAAAACACAAAATTTGTTCATAAAAGAAAAAGAGGTTAAAAAGGCTATGCAATTAAAAAAGCCAATGCTATTGCTTTTAAGCAAGGAGAGTGACTTAAAGGTTGCAGATCTTACCAATTCTTTTCCTAGTGAAGTTGTTTCTTTATTGCAGGATTTTGAAGATGTAATTCCCAAATAGGTTCCTCAAGGCCTACCACCTATAAGAGGTATAGAACATCAAATTGATCTTATTCCAGGTGTTTCATTGCCCAATAGGCCAGCATATAGAGCTAACCCCCAAGAGACCCAAGAAATCCAAAGGCAAGTTGAAGACTTGATGCAAAAGGGATGAGTGCAAGAGAGCTTAAGTCCATGTGCAGTCCCCGTTATTCTTGTACCTAATAAAGATGGAACTTGGAGGATGTGCACTGATTGTAGAGCCATCAATAATATCACGGTAAAGTATATACATCCCATTCCTAGATTAGATGATTTGTTGGATGAATTGCATAGTGCTTGTGTGTTTTCAAAAGTTGATCTTAAAAGTGGATATCATCAAATTAGGATTAGAGAAGGAGATGAATGGAAAACAGCCTTAAAAACAAAATATGGCTTGTATGAATGGTTAGTCATGCCTTTTGGACTAACAAATGCGCCTAGCACTTTCATGAGATTGATGAACCATGTGTTAAGGGAGTTTCTAGGGAAATTTGTTGTGGTATACTTTGATGACATTTTGATTTATAGCAAATCTTACGATGATCATATTTTGCATTTGAGAAGTGTGTTGGAAGCTCTTAGGCATGAGAAATTGTATGCAAACATGGAAAAATGTGTTTTATATACAAATCATGTAGTTTTTCTTGGTTTTATTATTAGCTCACAGGGAGTGTAGGTTGATCAAGAAAATGTGAAAGCTATTCAGGTAGAGCCATCAATAATATCACGGTAAAGTATAGACATCCCATTCCTAGATTAGATGATTTGTTGGATGAATTGCATGGTGCTTGTGTGTTTTCAAAAATTGATATTAAAAGTGGATATCATCAAATTATGATTATAGAAGGAGATGAATGGAAAACAGCCTTTAAAACAAAATATGGCTTTTATGAATTGGTTGTCATGCCCTTTGGACTAACAAATGCGCCTCGCACTTTCATGAGGTTGATGAACCATGTGTTAAGGGAGTTTCTAGGGAAATTTGTTGTGGTCTACTTTGATGACATTTTGATTTATAGCAAATCTTACGATGATCATCTTTTGCATTTGAGAAGTGTGTTGGAAGCTCTTAGGCGTGAGAAATTGTATGCAAACATGGAAAAATGTGTTTTATATACAAATCATGTAGTTTTTCTTGGTTTTGTTATTAGCTCACAGGGAGTGCAGGTTGATCAAGAAAAGGTCAAAGCTATTCAAGAGTGGCCAACTCCTAAGAATGTTAACGAGGTAAGAAGCTTTCATGGCTTAGCTAGTTTCTATAGGAGGTTTGTTAAAGATTTTAGTACATTAGCTGCACCTTTAAATGAAGTGATTAAAAAGAATGTGGGATTTAAATGGGGTGAAAAACAAGAACAAGCATTTGCTACCCTAAAAGAAAAATTGACTCATGCACCTATTCTTTCATTGCCTAATTTCCTTAAATCTTTTGAAATTGAATGTGATGCATCAAATGTGGGGATATGGGTTGTTCTGATGCAAGAGGGGCATCCCATTGCTTATTTTAGTGAGAAACTTAATGGTGCTGCCCTTAATTACTCTACATATGATAAAGAATTGTATGCATTAGTGAGAGCACTACAAACATGGCAGCACTATCTTTTACCAAAGGAATTTGTAATACATAGTGATCACGAATCATTGAAGTATTTAAAGAGTCAAGGTAAGATCAACAAGAGACATGCCAAGTGGGTTGAATTTCTTGAGCAATTTCAGTACGTGTTCAAGCATAAAAAAGGTAAGTCAAATGTTGTTGCTGATGCACTTTCAAGAAGGTATGTTTTGTTCTCTACTCTTGAAACTAAGTTTATTGGTTTTGAGGTAATTAAGGAATTGTATGAACATGATCCCGACTTTTCTCAAATATATAAATCTTGTGTGCATGCTGCCCAAAATGGATATTTTAAGAATAATGACTATTTATTTAAAGAAAAGAGGTTATGTGTGCCGAAAGGTTCCATTAGGGATTTGCTTGTGAAGGAAGCACATGAGAGAGGATTAATGAGACATTTTGGAGTACAAAAGACTTTATACATGTTGCATGAACATTTTTATTGGCCACACATGAAACACGATGTACGCAAATTGTGTGAAAGATGCATTGTTTGTAAGAAATCTAAGTCTAAAGTTATGCCTCATGGTTTGTATACTCCTTTACCAATACCTAACTCCCCTTGGATTGATATTTCTATGGATTTTGTTTTAGGTCTTCCTCGGTCTAAGAGCAAAAAAGATTCAATTTTTGTGGTGGTGGACAGATTCTCCAAGATGGCTCACTTTATACCTTGCAGAAAAGTGGATGATGCTTGTCACGTGGCAGATTTGTTCTTTAAAGAAGTAGTTAGACTTCATGGTGTACTCAGAAGCAGTGTGAGTGACCGAGACACTAAATTCATTAGTCACTTTTGGAGGACACTTTGGGGTAAGCTTGGAACTAAACTTCTCTTTTCCACGACTTGCCACCCACAAACTGACGGCCAAACAGAGCTGAAGAAGATTGCAATTTGAGGGTAAATTCAGTTCAAGAAGGAGGGAATGATGAGGACATAGAATGCATAACCAAGGAAGAAAGCCTAGAGGATATTCAAGGTCTTGAAACCCCAATGACAAGAGCAAGGTCAAAGAAGGCGAAATAGGTTTTAAATAACTTGATAACCACTTTATTTGAAGCAAGTACAACTCATGAAGAATTGAAGCCCAAGATAGTCAATTGTTTAACCCAAATTGAAGAAGTTAATGAATGAAGGCGGCATCTATGTGTTATCAAATTTTAATATTAGTTTTAATTAAAGTAATAGACTGAATTAATAAGAAATTTGGGTGTAACTGTAAAAATTTCAGTTGGGCCAAATTTAGAGAACTTTTTAGGAGTTGCCATTATAAAAGGCAAACCCTTATTTTTTTTAAGGAGATTTTTTGGAATATTGTTTTTGTGAGGCTTTGCTCTCTAGAGTTCTTGAAAGAATTCATGTTGAACTTATCAAGGTTGTTAATCCTTGTGGCGTTCTTCTTGGTTTATCAATCCTTAGATTGTGGCACCAATTTTGTTCTTGGTTTCTTTGCTGAATAATAATATTGAGTTTCCTTTACATCAAACCCTAATACTCAAATTCTTCCAATTTTCGTGATCAGTAATCTGCATTCATATCTCGAGTTCTATATACTAGTTTTCACTGATTCAAAAGCCTAACTTGCGTTTTGGAACGTCACCTTTCACCTCGTTTTGGAATCAGCAGAATTGGAGTTTCGCAGCGCCGTTTACCGCGGTCTCTAGTTATACGCGATTTTCACTCAAATTTGTAAGTTTCCGACCTTGAACAATCCTTAAAGTAAACCATGACTATTAGGATCCTATCAGAATGTGGTATGAATAATATGATTAAGTGGAAGTCATGTCAATATTTATTGTTTTAAAATTAAATAAAATATTTAAATAATTTTTTTTTATTTGAAACTTAATTAAAACATAACAAATATAAAAAAGGGAAATTAAAATGAGGGGAAGTTGAATTAGATAAACCTTAAATACCAAATTTAAGGAATTTGTGACTGCCTCCATTGACTTCTTATTTTAGTCTCACTCTTAACTCGATTAAAATAGAAGAACTAAAATGTATTTAAGTTTGATTTATTACGTAGTAAGGGAGTCTTTTGAATTGTTATCTCTAGTTAAATTTTTTTCTTAAATGTATCTCGAGTAAATTAAATATTTAGAAGCTTACAAAAAAAAAATAATATCTAAAAGTTTATTAATTATTTAACTTAAATGTAATTTTAGTATTTTATTTTATCAAAATCATAATTTTGGTTTCTTTTACTTTTTATATCTGTAAATTTGTATTCCTTAATTTTCAAAATTATTGATATTTTGTCCTCTTTTTCAATTTGAATTTCAATTTTATGATATCACAATCGTTTTAGTGATATATAGATGTGAGAAATTTTAGTAATGTAAAATTTAAATTTAATAATATCATTTTATTATTTTAAAAATATTTAAAAAAATTCTTTTTTTACTTTAAAAAATGTAGTTTAACTTTAAGAAATAAACACACTTTACAAAAATAAAAACGTATTATTTTCCCAAAGTAAACATGGCTTTAGAATCAGCTTCTCAAAGTCAAAATATAGAAAACACATGTTGGTCCGTAATATAGAGGTGGAATATCCCCCAAAAAATCCATCTATTATGGAAAATTCTTTAGGAAGCCATCCTAGTTGAAATGAAACTTTAGATAAGACTGGTTTTGTGCCTTCTAACTTGTCCAATATGTCGTAAGAAAGTAGAATCTATTGATCACACTTGTAGTGATTATATTTGGGCATCCAGATATGGCTAACCTCTCCTTTTAGCAACATAAATGGGATAGGTCCCGTTTACTTTTTTAAAACAAGACATGTAGTGAATAATTATGATAGAATTCTGTAAAAAAAAAAAATACAGTAAATAGAAGATAAAGAAGGAAAAATATATTTTCAAAAACAATGGTTTAACATTTTTCAATTTTTTTAAGATATTAAAAAAATGACGAAGGTAAAGTTTTGGCTAAAGCGGCATGGTGTATACAAAGCAAGAAGCAAGCACACATTGCAGGGGCGATTGGTGCAGAGCTGGGGATTTAGTTTCCTACGAACTTAGAATTTATGGTTTTTATTTAAAATGTCATTTTGTATAATGTTTTCAAAAATTATATGGGCACAAAAAACATAGCACTACGTTTTCACTAACTAAAAATGGCACATTAAATAAAGCAAGGCTTTTTTGTTTTCCTTTTTTCCTGATAAATTAAGTCACCATATAAACCTTTGAATCCCAGGCTCATGATCCCAATGAAATGGCCGAAACAAAAACATCATCATTGTAAAGATATTGACACCAACATATAGCATCCCTGTAAGAAGCCAATGTTGATCATCCCTAATGTTACAATGCAGCACCAAGAAATATAATGGGATACTGTAATATCTGAACTCTATGAGTGGAGCTGGTACAAGAACAGCAGCTGTAGCCAAGAAGAATGCCAATATCCATAATTTACTTCTAACTTTCCCTGTTTGAGAAAAGAAAATAGTAATAAGAGTTATGTTTTTTTCACATCAAATTTCAATAACGTCTTAAATTGTTAAGACAGTTTAAATGTGGTTCATAACGTTTAGAAGATGGTTAATGAATACAATAAGGTGTCGCAACTCATTAACCATTCATTAAACACAAATAACCATGATTATGAACATTATTAACCATGATTTTCAGACATTCAAATATACATATATCTATTAATCATCCAAATTGCGTTCAAATATACATGATTTTCAGTTGTTCAAATATACATGCTATTCAT
Source organism: Cicer arietinum (assembly GCF_000331145.2). Classification (NCBI taxonomy): domain Eukaryota; kingdom Viridiplantae; phylum Streptophyta; class Magnoliopsida; order Fabales; family Fabaceae; genus Cicer; species Cicer arietinum. Next base: position 52,990,255 of record NC_021162.2, on the reverse strand, counting down.
TAAACACAATTTGTGTTCAAATACACATTTCAAAATTGGGTTCAATGACATTTAAAATCGTGGTTCATTGAGTTAAGTAAATGATTAGTGAGTTGCGACACTTTACTACATTCGTTAACCATTTGTTGAATGTAATTAACCACATATTTGAACCGTGTTAATAAATTAATTTCTTGTCGAAATTTGATGTCAAATTTATGCGTCTAAATATAATTTTTCTAGTTATAACGCCAAAAGCAATTGAACCAAACAAAATACTCTGTTTGGCAATGTACTAACCCAACATATGAATGATTGAAAGCCATGAATACACGTAAACTGGCACCAGAAGATATTTAATTGACCAGTGAGCCATGATGACTTTCCTCCAGAGATAGAAAGGGTAATGCCGGTTATCGGCAAGAAGGTATGGATGAGCTACACTGCAAAAATCAATGCAAATACATTCAACAAAACAATTGAGATTAATCAAGTCTTAGAATGCATCATAAGTATTAATTTTCTCGAATTAGAGATTTAGATTGAGTTGAGCTGCGTGAGTAAGTGTTCAAAGATTTATGCAACATGCAAGGATAATTTATCACTTGATATGATATCAAATGAAAATGAAAATAAAGAATATAATGTACTAATAAAATGCTTTTGGAAATATGAGCTTCAAATTTTACTGTATCAGACAAATCAGACGGAATTCACCAGAACATGCAGTATATCACTGAAAAATCAAATACAGATTCTGCTAGCCAGTTAAATCAGTGATATGAGACTGATGTAACCTGAAAAAGTGTACAGAGAAAATGCCAGCAATAAGGGCCAGGAACATCTGAATGTAACTAAGGGGCCTACGTCTCCAAAACGATTGAAACAGGTCCACAACATGGGTGAAAGTGAGATGCATGGGAGCCTGAGCCAAAACAGAAACTAAACTAAAATAAAGTATCTGAGCAAAATGAGGGGTAACAGCATGTGCTTCTTTTGCACCTGCAGTATCAGTAGAATACATTAGAAAGAGGGTTTTATTGGCCAAAAAGATCACAAGGGATAACAAGAAAACGAATGTTACCCAGAACAATACTTCCATTCCAATAGACAAATATAACAAAGGCCATCAACACCAAGAGAAAGGGGCTAAATGAAATTAAAAGCTCCCACTTCATACGCCATAATGTTAAAAGGACTGTGTAAATTTCATCAACCAAACCTGCAAAATAATATTAATATATGTATTTATGTTTTGCACAATATGGGGGTAGGGAGTGGGATGGGTGAATTATCTGCCATGAACTTGGTTATAAATATTTTATGTTTTTATGTATGAGCATAAAAGAGACCTTGCGGTTTTCCTAAACATGTATAAGCAAACCTGATGAATAGCGAGGAGTAGATGCCCTTGGCTTAGGCAAAGAGTGCTTAGCAGTATTTACAGACTTTCGCCTTTTTAGATCTAAACTCTTTGCACTCGTACCAGTAGAATATGTGAAATCATGCTCAATTGATACATCTGACTTGGCTTTCCTTCCATTGCCCTTTCCATGCATCAGAGAAATGTCTATTATACCAATGCATGCAACAAAAAGGACCCATATAATATTTGTTTGTCGAACAACAACTGCAAAGGCTCCAACCTACATAGACAATATTGGACTTATTACAGCCACTCTATGAAATAGAATTACATAAAGAATTATCTATATATGATGTTAAAGGTAAAATAATCCATACATAGGAAGTGTCTAAACCTATTCATCAACATACATAAAAAGCAAAAGAAAAAAAATATTGATTCAAAAGACCTCCTTCTCATTCCTCAATAAAGTTATCAGCACAAAAATATTTTTAATATCTTTACAATCTCAACGCTAATGGTGAAGGATTGAAGGGTTTCTCCTTTGAGCTTCCTCATTTTGTAGATTATATAAGAATTTACAAGTACCAAGAGTCATGCAAACCAAATTCAAGAAACCAAGTCAATAGAAACAAGCATACAACAGAAAAAAACAAGCATACAACAGAAAAAGTATAGAAAAGATCCATTGAACTAATAATAGCTACGAAAATAAAACTAATTCACGTAGTACAAAAATAAATTTTTATGAAGTTTTTTCTGAACTCAGATGACCATGAGGTATTAATTTCGTATATTATGAATTTATTGGGTCTTCCAATAATAATAAGAATATACTTTCTTCCCTTAGTTATAAGTACAATCGATCATAATAAGAAACAAATGAGGTCTGTCTAGTAAGTACATTCAGTAACAAATATCAAGTTATAAACAGTAGGCATCTGTTTCAGTAATCACATGATATTAAAATAAAGGAACTTATATACATCGGAAAAAAAGCTAGACATCTATTTATATACATGCTTGCAACATAAAAGTCTAGATATACCTTACCAATGCACTAAACCAATAATTCTTTTTCAAACTTGCAAGATACATAGCCAGCACTGCAGTAACGGATGCAACGTCTGTATAATAAAGAAAAGTGAAGAACCAGTGAAGGGGGTACAGGGATAGGACAACTGCATGAAGCATCGCCTTTCTGTCACCAAGTGTTGGCTTCAAGTGAATAATAATTTCATACAGAATTATGCTGCATATGACAGCTAAGACACCATTGATTGATCGAAGAATGGAAGCAGAGCACAGATCAGAAAATGATGAAACAGCTTCTACACAGTAAAGGCCTGGAAACAAAGAAGCAATATGGGCAAGTGAAAGATAGTACCTGCAGAAGTTTTTATATTGGAAAGATCAACAGTGGTATTTGATACTACATTATCCTTTAGATAACTTATATTGAGTTGTTGATAATATTCATCTAGGTAAAATTGTTTGTTCACTCAAACTCTTGATCCTCAAATTTTAGCAGTAGTCCATATATTACCTTATAGCAGAGCCAGATAATTTACAAAGAATTTAGCAAACATCCACAACTTTTAATTATTCAAAACGGCTCAATATCTTTCCCAGATGTGCATTTAGTATTTACTCCTTCAATTAAGCATTATATATATATATATATTCATTACATAACCTTACGGTTGTTTCCATTAGTATGACTCTTCATTTATTAACTAATCACTTAAACAGTTAGACCAAACAAAACAACCGTCAATTATAAATTGCTATATTAGGAGTTTATTCACTTGAATACAGGGATGAAGCTTCAAGAGTGTTAATGATATTTGTTTACAGTTGAAATGATACCCCGAACAACTCTTGTCCACACATTTATCAAATGTCACCAACTGCAATTCCT
>NC_021162.2:52913579-52986751 GCF_000331145.2 Cicer arietinum | reverse complement strand
CGAAGCAGACAAAAAAATTTATACTTAAAGATGCCGATAAATCAATAAAAAGTCCCATCATGTCCAGAAAATATCCAAATTTCAGATCATATATTCCTATAGTATAACCGCATCTTTTCCAAGTGCTTACTGTGAAATATATTCAGTACACCGTTACAAAAACTATTATACAGTACAACCAAATGAAAGTTCTGCACAAGCCACAAGTTGGTATATACTATCTAATTAACTGTTTATGAATGATTTCATATTTTCTATTCTTCATCCTATCATGTGTTCTTTCCATTTCCTTTTCATTACATCATACATAAGCTGTTTTTTATTCATTTTTTTCTTTTGGTTTAAGTGTATTGGGGGGGGGAGGGAGCTACCCCATTCAAAGGTCAAAATATGCTGCATGCTTCAGTGAGGATTTATAGTAGTATCTAGCAATCGCTTAACATGGGAGATCACCAGAAGTGAGAAATAGAATTTAACCTATGCCTTTCAAGCAAAGTGCTTTCTTGAGTTGTTCGTTATCAGCTGAACTAACCTCCATAGGCAGTTTAATATCAAAATGCTTTGTTCATTACAGAAAAGTAGTAACATATATGCTATTGAGATCAAATATTTCGTAGAGATGGAGACAGGGGGAAAGCAAAGAGATAACACGACATACAGGCCAGGAGGGGTGGTAATCATAGGGTCCCAACTTCCAAAATTTCCCTTGCAGTACTGCTGAGCCTGTGGTATATGAAATATCTCATCCTGCAAATCATGGATATCAATTATATTGAACCAATGGTAATATAAGCAACTGTCCGTTCCCCAAGTTATTAAACTTTTTCTTACCATATATGGCTTGGGAACTATGTGATTAACCATTATGGTGATAGGAACAACCCATGAGCTCACTATTGCTGCAAGAGCTAGTTTTCCCATTTCCCTGTCTATCTTCAGTGATAACAGTACCAGGATAGCTGCAATTCTATGTGTCAAAAAGTGTACATCAATGCCACGTGCAACAGTTAAGACTTAGCATGCTCAACCTGAACAACCAACAAGGAAAACACAATTAATTTAAACTTGTTACAGTATAGAAGGCACAGAAATAAAGTAAATGCAAATACACTTGGATTAGTCTCCCTAAAATCAGGTAGAAAATGAACCAAAATATACTCTTCAAATCAATGTTGTCAAATAGCGGCTAAATCGCTACAGTGTAGCGGAATTTGAACAAATCTCTTTTGTTTCACGATACGTTAATTTGTACAAAGTGTTATCAAATAGTAGTGATATAGCACTGCAGCTTAACAGGATTTGAACAAAACACTGTTTTCTACTTTCTGCAATTGACAACACTATTGAAAACCTACTATTCACACAAGGGAAAACAATTGTTTTTATAGTTAGATGGATTCTTCTTTTGAGTTCTCCACAAAACAGCCAACTGGACATATCACAACTAATAGTAACTAAACAAGCATCATTATTGAAAGAAACTAAAATGAAAAAAACACCAATGGCCTCTACTCAACAACAACAGCTTCAAGCTATAGAGCACCGACGACACATGTAGATATATTCAACCAAATCTATTTTCTTCAATTATTACCTGTGTTGGTGATTCATAGGCTTCAAGGTATTAATCAAGCATTAAGAAAAAGCATAATATACAAAACAAAGCACACAGAAACAAATTGATGAGTACCCTATTAATGTACGGAAAAAAATTAACATTGATTCAAAAAAAATTCAACAAAAAACAGAAGCAAATTGGGGTTGTGTGGGTTAAAGAAGCAAAATAAAATATCAAGAAAAATTTAAACCCAAATTATAACATTAGCAACCAGCCTTTGAATATAGCGTCATTCAAAAATCAACATAGTTAAAATTTTGATAATATGGAATTAATTAAAGCGTGTAATTTGTGATACATACATCAAATTTAAATTTCAAAAACTATGTTAGGAAGCATTATACCCTATGTTGTGAATCGCAGTGGGGAGTGAAGCTCTGATCTGCTTCGACGCGATTATCTGGTGCGTTGCTTTTTCCGAAAACGACTGTGACGTCGATTTACGGATCTGAAGTGGGAAAGTAGAAGCGATTAAATGGTGAAGAAGCCTTCAGTAAAGGTGCGAAGAAATGAGTGTAAAGAGTAAGGTGCAAAGAAGAAAAGAAAACGGTGTAAAACTTTCTCTTTGATTTTTTTTCTTCCTCTTATTTATTTCTTCGCTAAATCATCTATTCCAAACAGTGATGAGTCGGAAATAGAAAATGCTCTTTTAGGATTTGTTTGGTTTGAGAGAAAAGTTGTGAAAAGATAGATAGGGAAAATTGAGTATAACAAAAGAGAAATATAATAGATATAATATATTGATTGATATAAAAAAAAAAATATATATATATATATAAAAGAGAGATAAGTGTTTTTAGTTTTGAAAATTACAAAATATCTTTAAATTATAAACAGTGTATTATTTTACATTATTTCAATTTTTCAGATATCAATTATTGTAATTTTTTAAAAATATTCTTTTGAAAAAAATTCCTTCGTACTAGATACGTTTAAATGTTAATTACTTAAATTTAAAACTATTTTAAGTCAAACTTGTTTTTTAACTATTTCATTGAGTTAGGATTGGAATATATTTTATATTGTCAAAATGCTAGATACAAGCTTTAATTTACTAAACATTATAAATAAATGCTAACAAACTTTTTTTATGACCAAAATTGAGGAATATGACAAAATAAATAAACCAAAGAGCATTGAGAGAGATAAACTAAAGAGCATTAGTGTGCAATAAATTTGTTCTTTCTTTGCTATTATCAACTAAGTCACTCTCTTTCTTGTTTCTTTCTCTCTTCGATATCTCTTTTTCCCATAAATCCCTCGTTCCAAGTATACCCTTATACCACACAAGGACATACACTCTATTTGGTAAAAAATAACATATGTATGAAAGAAAAAAAATTTATAGCAGATGATTTTTTTAAAGACAGAGGATAAACTAATTGGTTGAATTTGAAGTATTTGATAAAATTAACTGTTAAATTAATTTTTTTTAGTTTAATGATGTAATGATAAAAAAAAAAAATTGCACGCAATTGTGCATGTTTAAATCTAAAACTTGATATCCGAATTAACAATATCGATATTTATCAATCGATCAACTATGTCTACAAATAACAGTTTGAACAATAAAATAACATAGAATCATAATTTCTCTATAAGCCAAACACACACCTAGTTGCCTTAAGCACCTACCTTATGACTTACACCCTTTCAAAAGGTTTATATTACATTTTTTTTATTAATTTTTTAATAAAAAATGAGAGTACAAAATATCATATAATTGTCAAAATATATTAACTATGTTTGCACCTCAAGATAATATTCATCTATCATTTGCAACACATTAAAAATTTATTCAAAAAGAAAATTGAGAAATTACAAAAACAATTGTGGTACTAGACAAAAATTCAATATAAAAAACAACCAATGATATAAACAACATCTGACTCATTAAAAACTTTATCATAAAAATTCAAAAAAGAAAGTGTAGAACAAAAGATTAATTCCTTAAACAACATCAGCAAAATCGATAATAAAAAAACTCTAATCTATTACGATTATACAATTATGAAATACAAGAAAGGGTAATATCCCACCAAATAACAACCTCATAATTTTTAAAAGCAAGAGTCGTCAATTTAAAGTATGTTTTCGATCAAATAGATAACCAACTTCTTTTTTAAGTTATCTCAATTGCTATCTCTAAATATATCCAAGAAACAATTGATCCGGGACAACATTTTATTGTACCATCACATTCTTTAATAATTTCAAAAGTATATTAAAGATAACATTATTGTTTTCTTTTAAATATTTGAATTGAATATGGTACACATTTTATTGATTTATTGATTTTTAATTATTATTATTATTATTATTATTTATTATTATTATTATTATTATTATTATTATTATTATTATTATTATTATTATTATTATTATTATTATTATTATTATATGTAATTGCATGTTAACTTCACACACACACACACATATATATATATATATATCAATAAATTTATTTTAAGGACAATTTAAAAAATACAATAATTATTTTAATATACTAAATAATTAATTATTGTGATTTTTTTTAATTTGATGTGTGATTGAATGGATGCAGGGTAAAACAACTTAGACTGTTAATATTTTTTTTAATGTATTTTTGATTTATAATTAAATTAGAAAGAGTATAAGACAAAGATAATATAATTATTTTAGACAAAATTTGAAACATAAATGAATATTTAAAATTTTATATTACTTTCTAAATGTTTATCACTAATAAAAGGTGAGAAGTTGTTGGGTGTAATAGTCTCTTTTGTGAATCTGATGACGAATTCATCAGCACTTATATTCGTAAGTTTGAAATTATGATGTCTCTGTAAAGATATGCAAAATTTATATTTGGTGTTAGATTTAATTTAATTTAGAGGAAAGGAATCTCCCACCTCATCATGTAGAGGAATTTCAAGGTTTTATTTGAAGATGAGTTAAAACGTGTCCATTTTTCATCTTCAAAAGATTATAAAATTGAATTGACAAGTCCAATTTAACCATATACGACGAAAAGAAAATATATATATGGATTGAATAACAATTACAATTTTTTCTTAGATTCTTAGTACTTGTGTTTAGAAAACTCCTTCTAGTTAGCATGAGAGTTTGCTATTTGATAATATTTATAGAGTTTGCATATTTAGTAAATTCATTAGCTTTTTAATTTTTTTCTAAGACTTTGCCCTCTATTATATAAAAAAAAATGAAGGTCAACTTACTCTAAAGGAAACTCTTGTCAGAATTATCTCATTTAATAATTTTTTGCAAACATTAAATTTTACAGACTCAATTATTGAATATTTTTATATTATTTTAACAATCATGCATAAAAAATTTATAAAAATTAAATATCAATAGCTATAAGATTTTATAATTAATGTTTTATTTGTATTTAAAAAAATATATTATACATTGAATTACATTTACTTGATAAATTATCAATAAACATGCTGCATATTTTTTTATATATTCAATAAGAATTATCAATGTGACCGTTGTTTTGTTATTTTTTTTATATATTCAATAACATTTGCAAATCGTTATAACCCTACAAAAAGTAACGGATGATTTAATCTTATAGTGTTGGTCTGTTTAGCCCTGTTACAGGTGTACTGACTTCAACCTTACAAAAGAGTAAAAAACAAATTTTTGTCGACCTTACAACCGGATCATTAGTTTTTTTTTTTTGTCAACATAACTTTTATTTCTATTTTTTAAAAAATTAAACAAATTATTTTTAAGATAATATTTCTATATTTAGATTATTAATAAGTATATTCATTAACATTTACCTAAATTGTAGGACATATTTACATCTAGGAGAGATGATCGAGCAAATATTTTAAAACTGCTCAAGTCATGTATAAAGTTCTTCTACGTCCTTTTGCACACTCATAAACGATAAGGAGGCCCAAGCATTCTTATCCACAAACTGATTCATATCCAATACCCGACCTAAGTCTATTATTTTAAAAATGAATCAGCATTAGTCTTTTTTATTAATGGACCTAAGTCTATTATTAAAAAAATGAATCAGTAGTCTTTTTATTGATGGAGATTTTGTTTTAGTCTTAATTTCTTGGTTCATAAGTTTGCTTTGGTAATTCAGAATGACATCCAGAGTTTAGTAAAATGTAATTGAGAGTTATAAAGTGATAAGAAGGTTGATGAATTTAAGTTCAATTTTTTCTTCTAACAAAATTAATAATTAATTATTAAAATGACTATTAAAAAAAGTAGAATATATTTAATTAAAGATTGGTGTATTTGGTCAATTTTAAAGATTAGGGGACCCTATTATAAACTTAAAAATTGAGTCTAATGAAAAAAAATAATACAATTTTAATAATTAAAAAAATTGATAAAATATATTTTAGTCCATATACACATATCAATCTACATTATGCAATGGATATTTACACATACCAATCTATGTGATACAATCTACATACATAATACATGTCATTTGATTATGTTAATTTGTGTAACAAGAAAAGATGCACATATAACATGTCATTTTCACATATTAGACTCAAATATACATCTAGACAACGATAACCCAACAACACAATTCAACTCATAAAAGTAATTCTATTCGTAAAATACACAAATTATTAAACCATAATTATTATAGACTTATATAATTTGGTTTTCACAACTTTGTTACAATTAATAATTATTTATTTTTTAGTTTTTTAACAAATATTTTTTTTTATATAAAATATAACTACTTCTATACATTCAATCAAATTCATACGTAAAAATTTTCTCTGAATTATACGTCATATCACAATTTTACATTTGACTTTGAAAACGACATCATATAATCATCTCCACAAATATATAGAAGATACAAAATAATGTCTAATAAAATTAAAAGAATAATTTAAGAATTTGGATACAGATACAGATATAAAAATTTTAGATTATCTTGATTTGCTCAAGATTAAAGTCCGGTAGTCAATAAAATATATCAAATAGATTATTCTTACGACGGTGGAAGAATGTCGGCTGATATTACATTTTTTTTGTGGTAGAGCAATTTCGTAAGAGTAAGAGAAGAAATTATCAATTTATAAATTAATAATGATTTTTAATTTTAATTAAAATAAAATAAATTTTAAAAAATAATTTATTAACTTTGAGAAAATTAAATTAAAAAGATAAATATATTAATATAAATAATTTGACCAATTTAATATTATATATATATATATATATATATATATATATATATATCCAATATGCTGATATGGACAAGGTATTTTCCATGCACATTTTTGTCACTATTTACGCTTTATAAAACTTTATATATAATTTGAGTCTATCATAGTAGTGCCCCACGCATAGATTTATTATGACTTTATTTATAAAAATACATTGACATCTCATACCATATGCACATAGTACAAAAGAAACACTGTAGCAAGTAACGAAATACGTAAACAAGAAGTACAATATGATGAGAGATATAATATATGATGCTCTCATCAACTAACTAAATGACATAAAAAATTACACAGATGGTTGACTTAATTTGATAATGATGACGTAATTGAATTCGAAAATGAACGGTTGAGATGATAGGAGGAATGTTGACAGAGATGATAACTCATAAGCAAAAAAAGACAAGGCATTGGACACTCTGTTACATGCATTTATAGACTCTAACTGTTCGATGCATTGCGTTTTCAAAATGTCAGAAATTAAATATATAAGCATGCTGCTGCATGCATATATCCAGCAGAGACCCCACTTGTGACTGTCAATCACTTGCCATTTTGCCAACTCCAACCCTTTTCTACCATTGTCTCTAACACTCTACTCATATACCAAATCTATTAAAATCAATATACTCATAATATATATATATATATATATATCATACTAGCAACTCAATGTGTGTTCTATTTTTAACGCCATTCGAAATTCATACACAAATATTAAAAATTTGAGATATAATATTAAATTTAATATTATCAACATTTATTAGTTAAATTATATTTTATAAAATTAATATTTATTAATTAAAATATTTTATATATATTTAGATAGTTTCACGTGAAAATAAATTTGAGTATAAAAATTAAATTTAGAAACGAAAATTACAAATAATTGTAATTTATAAAAATAAGAGTCAAAGACAAAATCAATTTACCAAAATTAATTTAAATTCATTGAAAGAATTAGTGTTGGCTATTTTTTATATATATATAAAGAATTAGTGTGGCTATCCCTAATTTGTAGAAAAAAATCCGTATTCTATTTTTGGAGTTGTCCATTAATTTAAGAACTAGATTAAATTTGTATGAGAAAAAAAAAAAAAAAGAAGAAGATCCACTGCTAACTTGGAGATTAGCCCTATCACGAACCTAAACGGTCTAATCAGTTGCAAGGATATATAGGAGTATCTCGATATACATTAAGGGTTAAAGGCATAAGACCTCTAAATCATGAGAATATGCTTGGTCCCCTTATGGAGAAACAAAGATTATAATTACAATCACTTATGCTAATCGAAAGCATATTTCAATGTTCAAATTAATATATATTGATTATATTTAATTAATTATTTTTTTTAAATTATTATTGATATAGATATGTTAATATGATATTTGTTAACTATGTAAGTGTATCTTTGAAATCAGGATGAGTTTAGCAAAATAATCATGTTAACATTATAATATTTGTTAAAATTCAAAAGTTAGTGTTTTCAAAATTACAATGACATTTAGTTTATCTATCAAATTTATTATCAATTTAAATATGCAACGTTGAACTAACTTAAGAACGATAAAAATTACATTTTTTATATTGAACTTCGATATAAATATTTTGTTAAATAATATTTAGTGGACACGATTTGATACTACGAGAGAGAAAATGATAGAGTTAATGATTTGATAAAAGTAATATATTTATAATTTGATAGAAATAAAAAGAAAAAGAAAATGAATTGTTGAATTAATGGATAAAAATAAAAAATATTCAAATATAAGATTTGTATTTTGTTTTGAGAGAGAAGAGAAGAGGTGGACAAAGGAGACACGCGAATTGAATGTGACAAGGAATGTGCCTGCATGCTATCAGTCTTTATTTGAAAATAATTTAGTACTATATAGTATCGACATCAATGAATATAAAACTTTGGCACAATCATAAAATTTTATGGAGACAAGGTAAATGATACTTTAATTTGAAACAGAAAAATTGGGTAACTTTAAATATGTTTGTTTCACCAATTCACCATTTTAATTATATCAAAATTACACATGTATTTTTTAACGTCTCTTTTATTAATAATTTTATAAATCAAATTAACTGATTAAATATACATTTAGTCATTAAATTAACTAACATACAATACATTCGATCAAAACATATTTAATTTTGATACATTCAAAAACTATTATCGAAAATTTGTTTGGAAACAGTGTGTGAACAGATACTACAATCTGTCACAACAATTAGTGGTGCTTAACTAAGTGAGCAGAGTAAAAGTGCTGTTTGTCCAACTTAACACTATCTGTGATTGATTCTGTTTATAAAAAATAAAAGTTAATAATAAGGTGATGATAACTCATACAACCACAATCAGTTATATCTTGATTCATCTATCTTTCTCTCTGTACAACCTCACTTGAATGCTCCTCTAAAAGGAACACAAGCATGAGACTAGTTGTACTTTTTACCTATCTATCTAAATTATTCACCACACCCTTTTCCATTCTAAAATCTCTTTTCCTTTTTGTCTCATCCTTATACTGTATCTTTCTCTCTGTCCCTCTATTTATACATCATTTTCACCCTCCTCTTCTTGTCAAAAATATTTCTAATTTCCAAAGAGAGAAAATTAATTAAATCATATTAATTATAATAATCATAATGTCTCCAACAGCTTCATCAAGATGGAGCCCTACAACAGAACAACTCATGATCTTAGAGGAACTGTATAGAAGTGGAATTAGAACTCCTAGTGCTTCACAAATTCAGCAAATAACAACTCACCTTTCTTTCTATGGTAGAATAGAAGGAAAAAATGTTTTCTATTGGTTTCAGAACCATAAGGCTAGGGATAGGCAGAAACTTAGAAGGAAACTTAACAAACAAATGCAACTACAGCAACAACAACAGCAACAACAGCAACTACAAGTTCATCATTGCCAAATCAATCATGATAATAATGTGATGATTAATAATAACCATTTTGTTGGTACTTTTGGTTACCCTTTTGGATCTATTACACAAGACATTTCCTTTTTTAACTCACCTAGCTTGCTTTTTGAGGTAATCTTCCTTTTCAAACATGCATGTAGAAAGCTTTTGTGTTGTTTCCTTTTTTGTCATTTTTTTCTTCTTTCTTTTGCTAATTCTTCTCTATATTTTACTCTTCAATGCATGGCATTTGTTGAATTTATTAGTGCTTATGATGATACTGTTATTTTGTTGAAAATCTAAGGTATATTTTTTTATACATAATTCACGATGATTTACTGTACTTCTGACAAATTCACCGTGAATCCAAACATTCAATTAGCATATTGGATTGTGGTCTAAAAATTTTAGTTTAAAATAATTGATATGAATGCACACATTGAGACTTGGCTATTACACAAGGATTGGATTCATTTAGTATTTAATATTGTCCATATAAGGCATGATTTTTAAGTTTGAGTTGTGTAAGTTAAAGAAAAGTTAAATTATGTTTCTTTTCCACTTTCTTGATATTATGATTATTTAGGGAGTAGCTGCAAACACATCAGAAGGGAGAGTCAATTGCAAAAGGAATTGTTATAACCAACAAAGTTTGGTGGAGAAGAATGATAATATTGCATTAAGTAACTATGGTTGGAAACTTGTGGATGTTAATCATGAAACATCTTCATGTTGCACTAGACCTCTCAAGACTCTTGATCTTTTTCCACTCACAACAACAAGAATCAAAGAAGATTGCACAACATCAACCAAAACCCAAAATTCTATGTGACATTAAATCTAATACTTTAGGATATTAATTTCTATATTATATTATATGGTGCTTCTTAGGGAAATTAACCATGTTGGAATTTAGCATCTAACAATTGAGTACCTAGTGTTGTACGTAGAACCTTTGGTTGCAATATTGCACCATGTGAAAGCATGATAGAATTCAAATGCAATACTTTTTGGTACAAACCCTTGGGGTACTTGATGTGTCTCAGAATTATATGTCAAGATTATTTATTCTATTCAAGAAGATAACATAATGAATATGTCACTTATTAATTTCAAGTGTTTTTAATTTTACATTGAAAGTTACTGTCTCCTCGAAGCAAAGTTGATCCAATTACTAAGGAGTTTGATTCATATCTCACCAAAGTGTATGTTTAATTTCTGTTGTTAACGTGAGATTTCATTGGTAGGTAATTTATATATACACCTATGTTACCGTTATTTGATTCTTGAGGTAGTTCCTCTAGTGAGCCATGAGATATCTAACTTATCTAAACTTTGTTTTTATATAAAAAATACTTATTTTCTCTTGAATGATTTATTTTTAAAAATATTGTTCCAAAATAAATGATGCTTTCAATTTTTAAAATAATATTAATTTTTTTTTTCAATTATACCATTTAATTAATACCACATTCATCACACCTGACTCATTATATATATTCCATTTTGTATTGACCGTATAATAGTGAATATATTAGTTGATAAAGGTAACTTAGTAAAAATATTATACTATCTCTCTTATATTTATATATATATTTTCTCCGTCTCCAATCTTTAGTCTTTTAAATATTTTATATTTGTCCCAAAACTTTGATTTTTTTAAAAAATCAAGATACAGTTAATGACGTTTTTTCTTTTGTATATTTAAAAATCTAAAAACATGCATTAAATGAATTTTATTTTTACTTAATAAATAAAATGTAAAAAAACTAAAATTATTATTTCATAATATTTGTGTCTAAAATTAAAAGAACCAAAGTTCAAAAATAATGAATAAAATATTTGTTTTAATCTATGTGAAACCCTCAAATGAATAGAAACAAAAAGATGGATAATTGTCTACATCAATGACATTAGTTTAGTGAGCAGGTTAATGCTCAATTTGTATGGGAATTGTTAAACTTATAAGTATTGATACTATATGGTCCCGTACTGTTATATCTTTAAAGTCTATTTATTGTGTACTGGTTGTCCTTTTATATATTCATCAATCTCGAGTTTATCTCTCATGCAAAAATAAAAAAGGAGTTGATGGACATGTGGATTAAACAGCTTTTTGTTAAACTTAAAGAGTGAATGAAAAGGTAACTGCTGTTTTTTGAGGATAGATCACACCCACACTAACAGCCAACAGACATAGTACATGCATTGTTTCAAAAGACAACGGTTGTTACTTAAGATGCTGATGCTGATTGGTTTGGTGTTAGTTACATATGATAAATAAGCAAAACTATTAATATATATACAATTTGATTCTCTATATTTTAATTTTCTACATTTAGACATAATTTTGCTAGAGAGAGAAAATGTTGGGTGATATATGCACACATAAAGGAATGTACTAGCAAAAATTGGATTTTAAGATGGAATTTTACAGCAATATTATTTTAAATATTTTAAAATTGGGTACAAAGAGGTAAACAATTCTTTTTACAACTTTATCAACTAATAAAGTAGTCCATGTAACAAGTGAGTTACTTTTTCTTAAAATAAAAAAGAAAAAATAACAAAGTAGTTGATTTAATAGTATTTATGACATAAAAAAAACATACATACAAAAGTGAAATAATTAATGAGAAATGGTGTAGAAAATCCGACGGAATCCATTACTTTGTCTCCATCCGTAAGGTTTGGGTTGAATTTACTAATAATATCATATTTTACTAGATATTGTTTTACTAGTTTAACTTACTTTATTTTGATTCTCTTTTAGTTTAATTTGATTATTTATGTTTTACTTCAATTTTTATTATATTCCTTTCTATTTTACTTAATATTTTTTCTTAACTTTATTATTAGAAAATAGTATTTTATTATTTTATTGTTATTATTTTAAAAAAATATGAAAAAAATATTTAGTTTTTCTTCTTAATTGTTTTTGTTTATTTATAATATATTAGCTAAATATTTAAAAATATTTAAAAATCATTATAAAATATTCTTATGATTAAAATATTTAAAAATAAATCAAATCCAAATTTATTATAAAATATTAACAAATTATAAGTGTCACTATTCAAATATGATATTTTTTTATGCACTCAAGTAAATATATATATATATATATATATATATATATATATATATATATATATATTAAGTATATCATAAATTGTAATCAAGTCACCGAGTATTACTCATGCACGATAATATACACTATATATTTTTTATCTTTTAAAATGTAAAAAAAGTTTGTCCTTTATTATAGGTTGACTACATCATCAAAGTCAAAATGAAGGACTAAAGAAATAATACAAGAATGAAAGGTAAAAGCCTAGCTAAAGTGTTTCTAGCTATTTTTTATTTTTAAAGCAACATAAAGTATTGTTACATTATATTTTGAATTGGTAGGCCTTTGATCAGATACTGTGTTCGTGACAAATAGAAAACTTAGTTTAGAGATTTTTATTGTATTTTCCATTAGATATATATTCGATAGTGACGACGAGGAGTTGCTAAATAAAACTAGTTGTAGTTTAACATAAATATCTTTTTTGGTCATATATGAACAATTAATTAATTTTTTAATTGATTTCTTAATCAGTTGTGAGATATTTTAAAATGTAAAAAGTTTTTAGTTCTTTATTTTAATTTGACTACATTGTCAAATCAAAATCAATGACTAAAATATAATAAAATAAAATAAAAAAATAGAATGTAAATAAAATGATAGAGGTTTAGAAGATGTGAAAATTATTACGTTGATTGAAGAGATCGCTCTACCAACCAATTTAGGTGTAAAAATTATTGATTTGGAGCGACCCTCTTCAACCCATTGTGTATCTGGCATATAGAAAATTTAGGTCAATTAAGAGATTTTTGTTGCATTTTTCTTCTTTAAATATATATCAAATTTCATTTCAAGTCTATTTTGTATTGGCCTAATTTGTACATTATCTTGATTGATGTAAAGACTCTCTTGAAATAAAAATGATGGTAGAGATAAGATGAATTATTAGTTAAAGATGGTGAATTTCAAAAATTAATAAAAATAATATTTTGATATTTTATTGTTTAATTTTTTCTAAACAATTATTCCCTTCAAGTGAGATTAACAAGTATAGTATTAACACAAATTTTAAAAATCTCAAGTAAACGGAGCCTTGTTTATAACATTAACAAATCTCATTCAATTGATAAATCAAATGGCTATAAAATGAACTTGATATGCAAAGGCATTCTCCAAACACAAATGAAAACTAAGAAATTCAACCTAGTTCTTGTATAATGGTACACATAGTGCAAAAACACTACAAGTGCAATATTCAATCAAAATCTAAAACTAAGCCACCAAATCAATCATTTCCATACTTGGGTGATGGTTGAGGGGTCGCTCCATCTCCATTAAAGGCCAGATGACATCGGTGGTGGGGGTCCATATCGGAGGGAGGATCATTTGGTGATGGCATTCAACGGTGGAGGGGTGGTGGAGTAAACTCATGGGAGACAAATGGAGAAGAAACAGTTTGAGAAGATAGCATTACACAGGGTGCATAATGAAAATAATGTTAGCAATGTTTACTTATAGCATCACCACATTGCCATGGAAAAAGATAAATATTAATTTGACGGTGGATTCAGATTAACATACACACATTGGTTAAAATTGATGTAGTGTGTTGTGAGATTATGGCTATCACTAAAAAACTACTCGAGAATAGGCATGGCATTTGAACTCGAACTGTCCCGGATGCACCCCGCATTTAACGGGAAAAAACTGTTTTTAATGAATGCGGGTGTGGGTGCAAATTTTCTCCGTTTTTCAAAGTTAAGGGCGGGTGCGGGGCGGGTTTTATCAAATACGCCTCGCACCTGCACCCACCCGACATAAATACAATTACTTAAATACCCTTATATATCTTAGAATAGTAACAAAACCCTAATTTTATCAATCTTCCTTCTTTTTCCTTGCTTGCTGCCACCGGCCACCTCCACCCTCACTTTTTCTGTCCCGGCCGTCCTCCCTCCTCTCCGTGCGCCGTCTTCGTCATCCTTCGTGTGTCGTCTCTTATTTTCTTCGCCGCTATAATTTTAAGGTTCGTTTTCAAGTTTTCTGCACTTTGATGCATTTTCGTTTTTAGTTTTTTTTTTTTTAATTTCTAGTTCGGTTTCATTTTTGTGTATCAATTTTGAGATTTTTTTGCATATTTTTTTTTATTATTTTCTTACCGAGTTTTGGATATTTTTCTGCATATTTTTTCCATATTTTCTTGTTGCTGCATATTTTGTTGCTGAGTTTTTATTTGTAACAAAATAGAAGGTAACAAGAAACTACTAGAATTTACCAAATTGGTTAGCCAACAAAACTTTATTATGTTTGATTTTAGAATTAGAATTTAAAAATGAAGTGATTAGTTAAAAGAATTAAAAAATCTTTAACGTTGTCTCCTAGTATTACTTTAAATGTTTGACAGTTTAATATCTATAATACTATCGATATTTGTCATGTTTGACAGTATAATAACAACTTTAAATGTTTGGCAGTATAATATCTATACTATCCACTTTAATAATATTTAAGAATAAATAAATGTTGCTAATCAAAATGGAAAAAGGAAAATTCAGCCGAACAAAGTCTTTAACTTGTATAGTGCATATTGGATTGCAACACCTAAAAGGAAGGAAAAGTTTGAGGAAACTACCAAACAATTACGAATCTCTTGCACCAAGAATTTGGTTTTAGATTGTCCGACTAGATGGAATTCAACTTACAAGATGCTTGATGTTGCCATTTTGTATGAAGATGTATTTAGTCGATTAAGATAACATGAATCTCAATACACTTGTTTGCCTACAAGTTTACATTGGAAATTTGCAAAAGATATTTGTGAAAAATTGAAATTGTTCAATTTTATTAGTGAAGTGTTCTCTGGCACTAATTATCCAACTTCCAATCAATATTTTTCTAAGATTTGCATGATCAAAATTGAAATAAATGAGTGGATTAAATTCTCTAATGCATTGATAAAAAAGACTTAATTGCAGTTTTGGTCCCCCTATTTTAGCTGAATCGCGAAAGTAATCCCTCCATTTTGTTTCTCCCCAGTTTTGGTCCCCCAAACAGAATTTTAGTCCAAAACTTCATGAAATTTCATTTTTTTTTTACATTTACTTAAGTCACATCATGCCTCAAGATCTCATTTGCAACAACTGTATCTGAAATATATGATCATAAATGGTGTAGTACGGCTTTAAAAAAATGAAATTTCATCAAATTTTAAACTAAAATTTTGTTTGGGGGACCAAAACAAGGGAGAAACAAAATGAGAGACTACTTTCGCGATTTAGCTAAAATAGGGGGACCAAAACCGCAATTAAGCCTAAAAAAAATGGCAAAGAATATGTTGGGAAAATTTGAAAAATATTGAAATGTGGTTCATGAAATAATGGGGGTTGCTGCTATTTTGGATCATAGGTACAAAATAGAGTTGCTTGAATATTATTATGTTAAGTTGTATGAGAATGATGCTAATGACCAAGTTAAGTCGATCCGACAATTGTGTTATGATTTGCTTTATGAATATCAATTGAAAATGAATAATTGTTCTAGTAGTGATTCTCAAATGTTGGATGTCCACTTTAGTAATGTTGAGGATGATGGTTTAGAATACTATGATTTGTATGTCATTAAAAAAAAAAAAAGAGCTAGAACTTCATTTGTCAAAACAGAGTTGGATATTTATTTAGAGGAGGAAGTTTTGCCAAGAAATCCTGATTTTGATATTTTGTTGTGGTGGAAGTTGAATGGTGTTAAATATCCAACACTTCAAACAATTGCAAAGGATATATTGGCAATTCTTGTTTCTACTGTAGCTTCTGAATCTGCATTCAGTACCGGCGGACATATCTTAAGCCCTCATCAAAGCCGATTTCATTGGACTACTTTAGAAGCCTTGATGTGTGCTAGAAGTTGGTTATGGAGTGATGAGAAGACTGATATTTGTTTTAAATTATTCATTTAAATTTGAATATATTTGAAATAGCTAATAATTTTGTATATCTTAAATTATTATTGTTTATATTGTACTATGTTGATATTGATAGGTGATTCAAATTCTAAAGTGGATAATGAAAATGCTATTTTACTTAATGAAATAGAGTCTGACGATGAAGATATTCTATTCTTTACACCGTTTGATTTAAATTTGTCATGTTAAATGTTAATATTTAACTTTTATTTTTTAATATAGGTGAATTGTTGACCAGTGGTGTTACTTCACTTTCCAATTCCCACCTTGAAGATGATCGTTAGAAAATGCTTATTTAGAACCTTTTTGTTTTGATGATTTGGAAATTTTTATTGTTTTGATGGATTAGTTCGTTTCAACTTTGAATATTTAGAACTTTTGTTCGAATTGAACTTTTGATGATCAAAATATTGTGACTTGTAGGAAACTTAAACAAATTTTGAGATATTGTGACTTTATTATTTTGATTATTGTAATTTTAGAACTTATGTTGAATGTTTTTATTTAGTCAAATTATTGATTTTTTATGCTATGAATAAATAAATTTCAATTTTTGGAATGGGGGTGGGCGTGCGGCGGGGAAACTCGTCCCCGTTGGGTGCGGGGGTAGATGTTAAAAGTCACCCCCGACAAGTGCGGGTGCGGGGGCGGTATTGAAGTTGCGGGTGCGAGGTTGATAATGCTTAAAACCGTCTCCGCCCCACCGCGTTGCCATCCCTACTCGAGAAAGACAATATGAAAATTGTCATATAATTTTTTATCATGATTTTCGTCATCTGGAAATTCTTTAAGTGATTTAACTTCAAGTTAAGTATATTCTTTTTGGTGGAGTATGGTAATTCTTTTGAATTATAATTGTCAATCCAGATAATGAAAGTGAGAGATGAATCAATTTCGATAAAAGTTGAGATTGGTTGAGGTGATTATGAAACATCATTGAACAAGTCTCACATCATATATATTGACTCTAGTTATTCGTTATAAGATACACAAATCTATAACTTTAAATTTGTATTTAACTTTATTCTTTTAGTTTATACTTTTACCTTAATTTTTTAAAATATGAGCAGAGATAAATCTAAAAATGTAATAGACCGATAGCCGAAATCTTTTATAATTTATTTTGTCAAAAGTGTTCTATTATTATCTTTTTTAATTAATCTATAAAACTAAACAAATATTTATAAAATAAAATAGCAACAAAACTAAATATAAAATAAATAAACACCGTGCATTATTTTTTAATTCAAATCAACCATTATTAGCTTTATTATTAGTTTTATGTATTAGCATTGTTTGCACCAATTTTGTTTTTATCACGCCATTTATTTGTATTTAAAATGGTAAAATAGCTGTATAAAGTATTTCACGGGTATTGGCATTGTGGGTACATTATTCTTCTTGATTATTTTATTATAAGTGGACTTTTTATTTTCTTATATATTAATATAATATTATTTATATATTGAAGTTTATTTATTATTGTAATGGGATAACATTTTAAACTTTTTAAACTTTGTAAATTGTGTTTTTGTATGGTTAATTAAATAATTTAACCTTTTTAGTTAAATTATATTATTAAAAAATTCATATTTTTATTGACGGACTCATATTTTAATTTTTTTTTAAATATTGTGTCTGTACTAATACATGATACCTGACTATCAGTACCATACTTGTACTATGCATTATAGATTATTTATGAAAATTAAAATAAAATATAAAATAAATGAAGTAGAAAATGAAAAAATGAATGAAATAAACTGTGATTAAAATTATGATACTTTTATCCTAACTCAATTGACAAATATCAATATTATTAAATTTAATATTATATTTTTAATTTTAATTCAAAATCTTGCAATTATATATAATTTTTTAACTATTTTATTTACAGTTAAAAGAAATGATAGTCTTTTTTAACTTTTTATATTTGTTTAACTTAGTAGTTATGTAATTCTACCTCTTAGTATGATTTATTTGACTTTTTGGTTATTTGTTTTTTCAATATATTTGGTAGTTGATGAGGTGATGGGCCAAGGCCAAGCCTGCCTTCCCGGGTCCGTTTAACAATGTTTTAAATAACTATTTTTGTTTTTATTATTTTTTATTTTGAAATTTTTCACGTTATAATTCTATGTTTAATTTTATTTCTTAATTTAATTATTTCTTTGTTGTTTTTTCCAATACTTTTGAACTCTTTGAAATGAATGAAGGAGAAACTATTGATGAGATGTACTCAAGATTCACAACCATTGTAAATGAAATGCGCTCCTTAGAGAAAGCATACTCAGTACAAGATAGAGTCAGAAAGATCATGAGATGTCTTCCAATAATATGGAGACCGATGTTGACAGCCATAAGCCAGACCAAGAATCTTGATGTATTCGGACTGGAGGAACTGATTGGAACATTACGAACACATGAAGTGCTGCTACAAGAAGACAAACCTATCAAAAAGGGAAAAGCAATAGCTTTGAAAACATCTCAAGAAAGTCCAGATGAGGACTCAAAAGAAATCGATCAAGAAGATGTTGATGAAGAAATAGTTCGTCTTACAAAAAAGATACAGAGAATATTGAGAAGAAGGGATCATATCAAAAAGGGATTTTCAAATCAAAAAGAAAACTTCAAAATAGAGGTAGACAAAAGTCAAATCACATGCTTTGGATGCAATACACAAGGACATTATAAAACTGAATGTCCCTTGAACAAAAGAGCACCAAAGAAGTTCCCTTTCAAGAAAAAATCAATGATGGTGACCTGGAATGATTCTGACGAATCAGAAACAGAGGAATCTGAAGAAGCCAACTTATGTTTAATGGCAAATACTGAAGACAAGGAGGTAATAAATTCTAAACCATGTCTTTTATGTGAACAAATTGAAAAAGATTTTGATAGCTTACTCAATGATTCAAATCTGCTTGTTAAAAAATGCTGCTCTTTAAAGGATCAAGTTTTAAAAGAAAAAAGAGAAAAAGAGAAAAAGAGAAAAAGAGAAAGCTCAGGTTATGATTGATGAACTAAAAAACATCATTCAAAACATGCAGGAATCTCATTTTAAGGAAAATAATGAATCTGAAAATCAAGAACGTTCTACAACGAAAACGGAGAACGTTCTTCTTAAAACTGAAAATGAACTTCTTATAAATGACTTGTCAAATTTTATTAAAGCTACTGAAATCTTTCAAAAAATCATGGGATCTCAAGTGGGAATATTTGATAAAGCTGGTCTTGGTTTTGATAAAACTCAAAACAAAAATATATGAAAACTTTTTTGTTTCGGAAAGAAAAGAGGATAAATGCAAAACCAAATGCTCATATTGTAAGAAACTTGGACATCTGAAATTTGCTTGCCACTTTAAGAAAAGAGATGAAAAGATTAAAAGCAAAAGGTTTTTTAAAAGGGAATATCACTCTGCAAATAAAGCTGAACCAGTTTCGAAAAATCTGCATAAAGATAAACGTTCTCCAGGTTATTCTCAAAACGTAGAATGTTATGGAACAAAAATAGAATTTTCTCTAGAAAGTTTGAAAAAGGGAGAACGATCTGGAATTTCACCAAAATCAATTTCAAATCCTTTTAAAACTCAGTTTTTGAAAATTTATTGAAAATCAACAACAAAGTGTTCCTATTATTCGAAAAATGGTCACTTTGAATCAACTTGTTATTTTAAAAAGAGATCAAGTTTTAAAAAATCTTCTAAAAGAATATATACTAACCATCGAGGACCCAAAGCAAAGCAATCCAACCTCACTAAAACACCATATCTAGAACTAAAACAAATGTTTAGAAAACAAAACACACAAAATTTAAGTAGAAGTTTAAAATAAAATTAAGAAATTACCTGAATTTGCACTTAGGACTTGCCAGATATAAGTTAGGGTTCCTACGATTTGAATGAGAAATTAAGAAATGAGAAACAATCAAAACTGATTAAGGTTCATGCGATTTGGGAGAGAAACAGAGCCAAAGTACAAAACGGTAGAAGGTGATTAAGGTTCATGTTACTACATATCTTTTGATGCTATCACTACCACTATGCCCTTAATGACGAGACAACAAACAAAGAACATTTAACTGAATAGCACTAGACAAATAGACCCAGTTACACGGCTAAGACATAATTTATCGTCGATAAATAAATTAGATTAAGTACAGTGAATCTTTTTTTGAAGAATAATTTATTTATGTTACAAAGAATTTAATACCAGACAATTTTGTTAAAAATATTTCGGGTTGCTGAAAATTGTATCTGACAATTGAGTCTCGATGAAAGTAGATATTTTTATCAAATGGTTTGAGAAGTTATGAGTGAAATGGTAATTTTGATAAATATCTAGATATTTTAGATATTTGTTAAGTTATAATTAATATATATATATATATATATGTTTGGAGGG
This sequence comes from Cicer arietinum, assembly GCF_000331145.2. Classification (NCBI taxonomy): domain Eukaryota; kingdom Viridiplantae; phylum Streptophyta; class Magnoliopsida; order Fabales; family Fabaceae; genus Cicer; species Cicer arietinum. The sequence goes on along the minus strand of NC_021162.2, from coordinate 52,965,547 downwards.
AAAAATAAAGGAAAAGGAAAAGAAAGAAAAGGAAAGAAAGGAAAAAAGAAAGAAAGGAAAACTGAAAGAAAATGTTTTTCTTCATCTTCGGTTGTCACGCGAATCCTCCTTCTTCTTCCTCCTTCTTCATTTTCGTTTACTTCCTTTTGCTTTAAGAAAAGAAACCCAATGCTTGGAGTTGTTTTTTGGGTGAAATTGATGAGTGTTTTCGTGGAAAAGTAATTTGATTCATCTATGTGTGTTGTTGAGAAAAATAAATTTGATGTGTTTGAGTTGTGGTTTTTGAAAATTAGTTTGGCATGTGTTATGTTTAAATTTTGTGGAAATTTGTGGTGATTGATGATTGAACTTGGAGTGGATTTTGTGGTTTTTGAATTGATCGAATTTAATGTAAAATAAATGTGTGAGTATGCTCTGTGTGGAATTTGAAAATCGTTAGAGTTAAATGAATATTAAAAATTGAGAATCTTTTAATATTTGCATTTACTTAATGATTGTCGTGAAAATCGTTAGAGTTAAATGAGTATTAAAAATGAGGAATCTTTTAATATATGCATTTACTTAATGATTTTCGTGGATAGAGTCAAAGTATGCTCATGCATTTCATTGTATATGGCGACCAGATGGGCCATGGTGATAGTGGTGACCAGATGAGCCATGTGATTTGTTGGTCCATCTTATCCTTGTGGGGATTGTCGTGTTGTGTAAGGCTCGCGATAGACTACACATTTTTGGTAAATCGTGATGATCTGTGAAGGTGGCACCTCGGTAAATAGTACTTCGGCCTGTGATAGGCGGTACATTTACGATTTACGTTTTTAGTAAATCGTGCTGATTCGTGATAGGTGGCACCTCGGTAATTTATTACTTCGGCCTGTGATAGACGATACAATTATGATTTACGGCCCTTCGAGGAGGGTTTTGATTGGAATTCTGAGTCCATGCATTTTGGCATATACGCATTGCATTAGGGTGCTTGGCACATGAGTCATGTTTGATTTAATGTTATGATTACGTATGTAAATCAAGTGGTTGTTGTGTTTGTGCCATAATTGCTAAGTGTGATTATTTTGGATTTGTGTGTAAGTGTTGATTGATTGCGAAACCTTTTCGAAACTCAAGTTGTCGTTGTGATTGTGCTATAATTGCTAAGTGTGATTGTTTGGATTTGTGTGTAAGTGTTGATTGATTTTGAAACCTTTTTAAAAGCTGAATTATGTTGTTTTTGCTGTTTTATGATGTGTATTCGAATACAAGAAGGTTGTATTCGAATACAGATGTCCTGATTTGGCTACTGACTTATGAAACAGCAGTGTAGTCGAATATAGAAGGCTTGTAGTCGAATACAGAAATCCTGTTTTTGCTACTGACTTCTGAAACAGGCTTGTATTCGAATACAAAGATGTTGTATTCGAATACGACAGTGCAGTTTTGTTTAAAACTTCATTTTTCAACTTTGTTTATGCATGTTTGACATATGCAAACCCTTTCAAGGTGCATGCTAAGTTGAAAGGTTGTTTTATGCATTGAAATCTACTCAAATTGTTGTTATGATTGTGCCATAATTGCTAAGTGTGATTGTTTGGATTTGTGTGTAAGTGTTGATTGATTTTGAAACCTTTTTAAAAGCTGAATTATGTTGTTTTTGCTGTTTTATGATGTGTATTCGAATACAAGAAGGTTGTATTCGAATACAGATGTCCTGATTTGGCTACTGACTTATGAAACAGCAGTGTAGTCGAATATAGAAGGCTTGTAGTCGAATACAGAAATCCTGTTTTTGCTACTGACTTCTGAAACAGGCTTGTATTCGAATACAAAGATGTTGTATTCGAATACGACAGTGCAGTTTTGTTTAAAACTTCATTTTTCAACTTTGTTTATGCATGTTTGACATATGCAAACCCTTTCAAGGTGCATGCTAAGTTGAAAGGTTGTTTTATGCATTGAAATCTAAATGCTATATGTTAATTGTTAATTTCGGTTGGTGACCCTTTACAATTATTGTGGAAATCTGGTCTTTGTCCTCAGATGAGAACCAGGATCTTCCCACTGGTTAGTACTCTGTGGATGAGAAGGTAGTTTGACATACCTGACTGGAGCTGTGTCAAGAGGATCTTGCGGGGCGCGTGGAGATCACCCGAGTTGTTTAGTTTTTTTGTAGTATGATCATATTAGGTGGTTGTATATGGACTAGTTGTCTTTCTTTTGCGTTTGTAGATATTTGAATTTGGAAGACTGTACCTATACCAATATTGTATGCTTGACATTTTCTTTTGATGGGTCCATGTACCACTTTTTGATGTGACGTGGGGAAGTTAAGATTCTTGAGCAGTGCTATTGTATAGGTGTCTGCCAAGAATACTCCAGGGGTATGAGCTATGTCTGATAGGTCTCATAGCTCCGGTGCATTTTTCTATTTTAAATACTTTGGATTTTTATTTCAAACTATTTCCGCTACTTGTAAATGTTGTTGACTTTTGTCATTGTATTACGACTTGAATATTTATCCAAAAGTATTTATTCCTTTATTTCCGAAATTCGATTTTTGGTTTAAAAAAAAAACGGACTGTTACAGGAGCAGTACTTGTCTATCGTATCATCTTGTTTCCAATTCTTGTAATGGCTTAGTGTGTTTGTATTCAAATTTTTCTTGTGGAAGAGATGGTTTTCTGTGTAATCCAACAATAAGGGAAGTGAGGCTTCTTCCCTCATCGAATTTGGTCACTAAAGTTAAAGATGAGATGATACTAGGTGTTGGAATGGGGCATGATTATAAAAGTAACCATTTAATTAAGGTTGTTAGGATGTGGGTTTGTCACCGCGAATGCCGATGTAAGAAGTATATTTTTAAAGAATATGATTTGAGAAGTGATTCTTGGAAGACAATTGAAAGTGCTAATCCATGGTGTTGTGAGTTTGATACTTGTTGTTTTGCTATGCATTTTAATGGGGTTTATTATTGGTGCGGAAAAATTAGAGGGTTAACTACAACAATCCTTGCATTGAATGTGGGAGGTGGAATTCTTCACAAGGTATCATTGCCAAAAGACATTGATATTAGTAGTTCAAGTGGAAGATATTTGGGTGTTTTGAATGACACTATAACATTGGTTTGTCGTGATTGCTGTGATAAAAAAGGGAACTTTAACATTTGGGTGATGAGTGGAGGTGGTGTTGTAGATTCTTGTTGGACTAAAATATGAACCATAGAGCATAGTTCACCTTGTGTGCCATTAGTGTTTTGGAAAGGAAATGAACTTCTCCTAAAAATATTTGACAAAGTGATATCCTATAATGTTAATACGGAAAATATTCTTAATGTCAATTTGGAGATTGACGAGAGAGGAATTGCTGATGTATGTGAAGCTATATTTTGTGTGAAGACTATGCTTTCCGTCAACCCTTTTGTCAATAAAGCTCGAGACGACCAAATTAACGATATAGCGAGGTCTACATATTTGGGAGAAAAATATATCAACAGATCATTGTTTTAGGAATCGATAATCTTTTCAAGTTTTTAATGTTTTATTTGCAAATTTTAGAATATGACTCATAATGTATTAATGATATTTTTATTTTATTACTTGCTATGGATAAGATGCTTGTGCAAGTTTTTCATGGGTGTCTATTATTGTGTGTTTATAATGGGTGGCTATTACTCAACTTTGAATTTTATAGAAATAATTTGTTAAGAAAGTTTGAAAAACTTTTTAAAATATTTAAGAATGATTACTAGTGATCTTCATTCAAGAATATTCACTATTGGACCCATATCCTTCAAGGTAAAAGATTTGCCCAATATCTCTTCCAATAATCAAAATGTCATCAACATATATAAGAAATATGATAGACGCAACATTCTCACATTTCATTACAAACATACAATGTTATGTGGGGTCATAAAGAGATCAAATTTCTTGTACCATTATCTTAAATATTGTTTCAGGCCATATAGCTTTTTCTTCAGGCAGTACATTAGACCATGAATCACTTTTGACTTATCTGTTTGATCAAACATATAAAGTTGCTGAGAGTGACAACCAAAGTGTCCCAACTCTCAGGTAAAAAACTGAGTGAAAGTGTTTGCAACTTGCATATATCTCCATTTCAATTTTCGTCCATTGATTTACAATACCTTTGAAGGTATTTATATGTTTGATCATGTTTTGACCGTATGAGTACTCCTACTTCACCAACTGTCTAACAGGTTTCTATGGATATATTTTCGAATCATAGAAATTGTCTTTGGATTAAGAAGACCCTAATCTGGGTAATTATCAGCAATTAGTTTGAACATATCTCCATCATGAGTGAATGACCTCGGCTTCTTGAGTTACACATGACAATGATTTCTTCAACAAATGTGACTAAGGTAGTATAGTAGAATAAATACGAGAAGGGATGAAAACAAAGGTGGAAGATAAAGGATGATGAACAGCTCTATGAAAATCTACACAAACCAATACAAAATTACAAATTCTAAGAAATCTTGCTACATACACACTTATAAAAAAAGTTATCCAAATTCACTAAACTATGTGTATAAAAAAATATTCTACAGTCTTATGTTGCTTGTTGAAGTAGGATAACAACATATAATTTTGGACCGATGCCATGTGCAATGCTCCTTTAGAAATTCTCTTTGTGAAACTGAAAGCGTGTAGATGAATTTAGGCTGAAATCTTGACAAAGATCCTTCAATGTTTTTGTAAGAGTAGGACTTCCACAGTAAAATACACCTGAATCAAGAAAATAGCACACAGATTTTTCATTTCCTTTTTTGTTGAGAAAATAAGTTTTCTATTTTGGTATGCACCGTTAGTTTATAAAATTTTATATTGTCAGCAAATTACCATAAATTATATATGACTTTAGAAAAAGTAAAAGTCAAGCGTTTTAGTATCTAAATGGTGTGATTATGAATTTCACATAGCATCATAATTATGCATACCTATACGTGAACTTTGATGTGTTGTAGCTAAATCAGAGAAGACTTTTTTCCAATTTGGTCTTGCAAAATGAGTTCTTATCTGGCATATAATAACATCATAATAAAAGCTTAATTAATCTTTGTTTGCTTGATAAAAAAATGTTAAACACTAAATGAGAACTAAATAAGTACCCTGCTTTCTGAAACTACATCAACTCCATTTTTTGCATGTTGTAGCTTCTGAACCATGGCAATAAGTGCAGACCTTGCATCTCCTTCCTCATAGACACTAGTCAAATAGTTGTGCATTTCTATGACACCCTGCATCATTTTAACCAATGTTTTAAAAATCAGACCGGAGATCGAACTAGTAAGACCTTTGAATCATGGTTCAATTAGTTCAACTGTGATGAAAAATAGATAAATAAAAAAGTAAAAGTAAAAAATGCAAAAATCGTTGGAACCAACTGCTGTTCAACCTGGTTCAACCAGAATGCAGTATAACCAAGACCAAACCAACCGATAAAATAGTCCGTTTGAAGTTCATCCCGACTGTAGAACAACCAGGACCAAACCGATCAGCAAACTAGTTGGTTCGAAGTTCAACAAGACTGCACTACAATCAAGATCAAACCAATTGGCAAACTAGCCAGTTCCATGTTCAACCAATTGAACCGGCTAGTTCAGTCCGATTTTCACAACATTGATTTTATCATGCCAAAAATTTCTATAATTGTGTACACGGAGACAACAAAATAAGGAAAAAAAGTTTGGTACTAAAACTCACATCACGGTCATATTCTGCAATATCATCCATGACACCTTTGAACCATTCAAATGAAGCTTGCTCCCTTGTTACCCAATAAAAGTATGCTCTTTCAGGACCTTTCTTATCTTCATCTGAGCGATTGCTATTGAATGAGTCCTTCTCAAAACTTGCCTGCTATGTTAACACCATGAATGAGTACTTATGTATAAAATTTAAACATACAACCAACAAAAAAGTATATAAAAATTTGTTATTCTTGGCCCATTTTGGATTAATTTCAATAGTTTATGAGCAATTTGGTTCTTTGCATATGATATATTCCTTAATCTTCCACAAGTACTTTTGGAGAAGCTACGAAGCACTAACATATACATAGACATAGACATCAGACACGATACTGACATGTAGACATTGCTAATAATTTAAGACAATGGAAGTGTTCGAATGAAACCACATTTGTCAGTATCGTGTTAGACACCAAATAGACCTTCAATCTGAAGTGTCAGCTAAAATTGCTCGCTTTTACTTACTTGTGGAGGACTTCCCTTCTTCATATGGTTCAAGATATCTTTCAAAATACTAATCATTGGTGTGGCACCAATTCCTAGACCTATAAGCAAGAGGACGTCATAATGCTTATAGCTTTGTGCTGGTGCTCCATAGGGTCCTTTGATCAGGATCTTTGGATATCTATTCCAAGAAATAGTAACATAATATAGTCAACAACGATGATCTTCCAGTGCGTTGCACAGGTTCTATATCCTAGTATGAGTACATACATAACATTATGAAAAGATAAGAACCAAGATTTTTTTTATTCACCTTGGTCTTGAATGATCAAAGCTTGCATTTGCTCTAGTTTCCATCCTCATAAGGGTTCCCCTTGGTTGTGCACTTTGAGGCTCACAAGCCTGCATTTCTAAATCTTAGTAATAGTATACAACTAGATTTTCAACAATTATATCATATTTCTAATAAACCTAATATATAGCTGAGTTCACAGGTCATACATAAACATCACCTTTGCAAATGTGTTTCTAAGTTCTGTAGTCCAATCTCCCAATGTTCTTATATGAACACTCAAATATTCATCTCCAGGTGCAGAGGTGATGGAAAAAGGATGCCTATACCAATAGTAAATTTAATAATTATAATCCTAAGTAAAGTAATTTTGAAGCAAAATAACTTTTGTGGTCAATATCATCAAATGATTACCATTCAAAACTAGATATATCTGGACACTTGACAAAAAGATACATTCCACTTTTATACTTAAATCCTGATGGCTTTGTCATGTATAGTGCTAGAACATTTCCTGTGTATATTATTGCCTGAAATTTCCAATTAGTAAGATAATTTTCATGTTTCAGCATAAATAAATAAATAAATAAAACTAAGTTGGAGAAGTTGTTGATCACACACCTTGATGACACTTACGCGGTGATCTTTACCCTTAAAAAATGGATGAATTCTCTCGAATGCGTAGAGTACTAATGGAACTACAAGGTACATCCAAGTCTGTATCAACCACATATGTTGTCAACTGAGTTATAAACATGATGTATAGAATGCAATGCCGTTGTAACCTATGAAGCACAAACACACATACATACACGACACTAACACGTTGACATTGATGATAATTTGAAATATAGAAAAAATCAAATATAACTACATATGTCGTGTCAGACACAAACACCTCTCGGACAACAAAAACGACTTTAACATGAAGTGTTAGTGCTACATAGATTATAACTGCATTTAGAGAAGTAGAAAAAAACTTGGCAAATTGAAGTCAGAAATTGTATACTCAAGAGCTTAACATACCGTCTTTTTTTTCCATTCCTTGTTGAGAAATAGAAAGTAGCCATGTATGATCAAGAGTATGTAAACCAGAATAAGCAAATGATGAGCATACCAAAAGGAATTAAAGCCAGCCAAACCATGCAACGGCGAAGGCAACTTAACAACACTTTTTCTGAAGTGATGTGTTGCAAGAGTGAAGGTAAAAGCCATAATCAAGACCATAAAAATTCCAGTTATACCAGGAATACTTTCAACAAGGTTCATGTAATTAGGATGCTTATAATCGAAACCTGGCCCGAGTATTTTCATGAATTTCTCATTTGGACAAGCTATTATTCTTGGAAAATCACATGTCACATGGACTCCAACATGGATTAAAGTCCCTATAACTACACCAACTGCAATGATCTTGTGAAAGTTTATGTTATCATCAAAAGGGATTATTTGACTAAGAAATGTTCCTCTAAGCTTTGTGAGTGTTCTTCTACACATTGTTAGGACTATGAGAGCCATGTTGAACTTGAGAGTCTCAGCAGCACCTTTTGCAAAGCAGAGACATGAACCCATTACTTGATACGCTGCTTTTTCTTTGTATTGGAGAAACTTCCAAATGAAAAGCACCAAGTTTATGACTAGCCAAAGTTTGATTATCCATATTTTTTTCCATTTATCATATATAAATTCTGAGGTTGTTGAGAGGAATTTTCTAATTGGAGTTCTATAGTTGCATGGAATCATAGCTCTAGTTAAATTTTGGGATTTATTACTAAGTTTTGCAGTGCCATCTTCAGCACTAACCATTTCCTTCAGTAGAGTTTCAAGCTGCCACATCTGTTTAAACAACAAAAAAATAAAATGAAGTATACGTATAAAGAAGATACATACCTCAAACACAATATCGACATTGACACTGACATGCAGACATTGATAATTTGAGAAAATAGAAGTAATTGAATGTAATCATATGTGTCAATGTCATGCCAATGTCAGATATCAGACACACTTTCAATCTAAAATGTTGGTGTTATATAGAAGTATACAAAAGATGAAAGTCTAAACAAAATTGCAAACAAAAGATACATGTAGTTAAAATTTATTGGCTTTGTAATTCTAACCTCTATATATCCATTATGATCAGGATCAAGCTCTTCCATGATCAAAGATGCATATCCAGCAGCATGCTGTTTGAGATTTCCCAATTTATTTGCAGAAGCACTCAACACTATAACCTTTTACACAAAAACGGTTAGAATTCTGTTTCACAAAATTGGATTAAAGATAAAAAAAGAAAGTAAAGAATTTAATTGATATGCACTATTATCACCTGACATTTAATTATAATCGTTGGATCGTTAAACATGTTTAACTTTAATTATAACTTTTTTTTAAAGTCACAAACACAATTGATTGAGATTAGTTACCAGAGTAATTTTTTTTTACGTTGACGGTGTATCAAAATTAAATCTAAAGATAAAATAAGAATTTATATGGTCCCAATACTCACCTCCTTAACCTCCTCTTCTGATAACCTACCATCTCCATTCTTGTCACACCTGAAAATAACTTTAGTTCATTTATGCAACTCAACTCAACTCAATACAAAACAATTCTATTAACATGCAAAAAGTATATACATAAAGTTTTTGTGTATGCATAGTCTTTACATGTCAAAGAACACTTGAAGTCTTGATTCAAGATCTTTAGTAGTCATATCCTCCCAAAAAACTCTAACTTCATTCAAAGTTATTCCACTTTTTGCACATATATTCCTTCTCCTTGCCAATGCCTCATAAAGTTCACCAGCAAAATCCTTTGAATCTGCTCCCATACCTATGCAATACTCAAACTTAGAACAACTTTTTCTTAAAAAAATATCAAGGAAGGGGAAATTATTATTAACGGTGGTATTGATTTCATTTTCCAACTGTCTCGTACGGAATTTTGAACATGTCCCTTAAATGTCAAGTTGACAACGCTAAGGTGATACCTCGGGGCACAAACTTAGAACAACGAAAAAATATAAATATAAGAAACAAAAAAACAAAAACTGAACAAAACCCAATAAAACATGATAAATAAAATAAATTGTACCAATGCATGCTCCAAATTTGTCTTTTGATAACTTTCCATCAAGAGCATTTTGATTAAAACGTTTCTCAATAGACCTCCATGCATCACCTTCTTTCCCTGTAACCGTTCTATCAAGAAACCGTAAACCCTTAAGCCCTCTTGCAGCACCTGATTCCGTCCTCAACATTTTGCTACCATTATTAATATTATTGTTCCTATTCCTCACTTTGCTGTCATTATTATTATTACTATTCAAAAAAGCTTCATTGTTAGAAACTTTTATTTCATCCTTTTGTGGAATATCCACAATAGGAACAATCTCAATGCTCTCAAGAATCCATTTTGATGATTCATTTTCTGATGACATCAATGAAAAACAATTATTGTATCAAACTGTGTTAAACCAAATGAATTTTTTGGTAACAAAAAAATCACAAAGATTTTGGAAATTTTGAGAGAAAAGGGTATTAGAGGGAAAGATGAAATAGTCAACGTAGGATTTGAGAAATGTTATTGTGTTGTTTAATTATGTGCTAATTATAGGAAAATTGGTTGATTACACAACACTTGTGTCTAGTCTTCAACCATGAATTAACTATATGCACCAACTAACAAACACAATCATAAGAATAATGATATGGGTCATGCTATGCTAAGGATAAAAAAATAAAATAAAAACTAAGTTTTGAGTGAAAAATTCTGCTTTTTATAATTTCAAAATTTTGAATTGCATAACTTTTAAATTTCTTTTCTTTTATATTTAAATTTTTATTAAGTACCCTTAAAACACTTGTTAATATTTCCCTATTAATATTACTTATAAAACTAATATTTTAGAGTTCAAAAGATAAATAAAGTTTAATTAAAAATTATTTTAATCAAAATTTAAATTCTCGTAATCAATCATCTTTAATTAAAAGTCATTTATCTCTTAAATTCAATTACTTAATTTGATGTAATCTAATATATATTGGTTCAGAAGTGAATTTTATTATTATTATTATTATTATTATTATTATTATTATTATTTTTAATTTTAATAAAATATATTCTATATCTTTTCATTATTATGAAATTCATTTTTTTTATTAAAAAGAGTAAAGGTCCACTCTTAGATATTTTCTAAGAGGTCCATATTAAATATTTCATATTTTCTTGAGTTTAATTAACATTTTACACAGTCACATCACAACTATTAATAACAATATTTTTAGAATAATTATAATTATAATAAAATAAAATATCTTTAATAATTTAAGTTGTAAGATCGTAAAATTTTACAGCATTATGTATATGAAATGCTTGTTATTTTCTTTGCACATGCTTTTCCGTTAGCATTACACCATCCCTACACATTTTTTCTTTGCAATTATTAATAAAATCTTAAAAGTAATATGTACATGACTTTATATCTCCCAACAACTTGTACTTTTTTTAGTTAAAAAATTTATTTAGAAAACCTACAAATGTCTTTTTTCTTTTTCAGTGAAATTTCTGCGTGGTTCAAGTGGTGGTTATCAACAACGTAATATTTTATCATCGTTTTATATTTATTATTGTGTTTACATGAAAACTTTATTATCAACCAACCATGAGAGCATGTTTGAGTGGGTGATTGACTTTGGAAATGTGGACTTTTTCCCCAACTTTTCTCGGCAACTACTCCCTCTATTTCATACACTTTAAGAAAAGAAGAAAAAAGATAATGCAATTTTAATATAATTTTAATTTTTTTCAGTTAAACTCTTTAATTATTATTACATCTACTACTTTTAAAATATCATCTTCATTTTATGGTAAAAAATTAATTAATAAATAACGAAAATAATTTAATAAAATAATTATTAATTATTATTTTTATTTAAATAAAAAATTTATATACAACAGCAATGTATTCAAATCTAATAATAAACTTAATTATATTAATATTTAAGCTAAAATACATATGCGGTCCCTTAACTTAATTTCAACGTTTTAGTTATTTATCTTTTTTTTTTCTTACGATTTGGTCGGTTATTTTAATTTTAAGTGACAATTTGATATTTATGTTTTAAAATGTCAACAATATTATCCTTTTTTTTTACAAAAATTCAAAAAATTCATCAAATTTTTTAAACAAAACCCATAAAATTAATAATCATCTTCAATATAATGCAAATTTCATCAAATCCATAACTCAAATATTCAAATAAATTCATATTTTCATCTCCAACAACATCAAATAAAGAATAAAAATATGAGTTTATTTAAAGTTTTAAGTTATCAATTTGATTAAATTTGCATTTTATTGAAGATGATAATGAATTTTATGGATTTTTTTTTTGAAAATTCTGATGATTTTTTTTTTGAATTTTTGTAAAAAAAAGACAACATTATTGATATTTTAAAACATAAAATATCAAATTGTCACTTAAAATTAAAATAAAGGATCATTTTAGAAAAAAAATTTTGACTAAAATATTAACTGAAATTAAGTTAAAAAACCATAAATATAATTTAGTCTCGTATTTATCAATTGAATATATTTTACAGATTGCTATTATCTTTCTTTTACTCATTATATGTTTTTGATATATGTGCATAATTCTTAGGGATGGAGTCCTGGTTAGAAGATTCTGCATGATATCATCACAATGTTGATCTTTTCGCCAATCACTCTTTGTAAAATATTCTTAAATTGAATGGAGATAATCGACGTGCCCGCACATTATACATATAAAACATGTTAGATCCAGCTCGAAAAGTTGAATTACACTTATACTTCTTCTATCTCTATAATAATAAATTCTATGATTTTTTTTTTATGTATATATATAAAAAATTTAAAAGTGTAATTTATTATGTACAATTTGTATATAACTATTACTACATGATTTTTTTAGTAAAAAATATCCAATGTTAATGTTTCATATTTCAAAATGTTTTAATGATATTAATAAATGATATATTTAGAAAAACGATAATAAATATATTAAAAAATTTACAAAGAGTCTTAAAGAGATCAAGTACAATGTCCAATGATGATTCATTTAAACTAGCAACTAATTAATTGATTAAACTAGTATGTACAGTATGGTTTATTGTAGACCGTTTTAAAAGTTGTGACTCTCATGATAAATAATATTTGTTGGTTTCGAAAATTATTATAATGTTAGTGCTAATCATTCCGAATCTAAAGTTGTTGCATTCTTTGAACTAACTAGAGATGTACTGATGCTTAGTATGAATAAGTAATGATAAATAAATATTACAGAAATTAAATGTTAAAAATTGTTTATTTAACATATTTGATGTGATAAAAAATGAATTGCTTTAATAGGTTTTGTTATCATTTAATTTTTTGAAACACTTCTTTATAAACTACATTAGAAGTGATATTTGTTTCATCCCCTTCACAATCAATAATTAAAATCTTCAAACCCTCTTGTGATGTGATCCTTGAAACTGCAACGTATAGTTGTTCATGTGAGAACACACACCGTAGTAGATAAACTCCAACATACTTCAAAGACTAACCTTTACTTTTATTTATAACAATTGCAAATGAAATCACTAAAGAAAATTGCATTTGTTGAAATTTGAAATGAATTCTTGGATCAGATAGTATCAACGATAATCTTTGTATAAACACCTTATTTTCAGTGTTACTTCCAGATATATATAACAGGTCCTTCAAGTATATATTTTTCCGTTTTTGTAACGATCAATCAAGTACCATTACACAACCCTGAAGATTGATCGATGTTTCTCAACAACATTATTGGCACTCCAACTTTTAGTTTCAACATTTGATTTGGAAGACCAGAAGCAATAATCGCATATTCAAAAATTCTAGTGTATGCCCATCATTAGGGCTATCTACATCTGGATTTGTTGAAATCAGATAATCAAAACTCAGATATATTTTTTCTTCGCTTGGAATTAACGACAACATATAATTATTAATAAATAGTATTCTTCGGGCTAATATAGCTCTATCTTGAAAAAATGATGGGTCGTTCATGTTTTTCAAAAATGATGGATAAATATCATGAGCAATAGATGAGATGGAATCACCTGAACTTTTAATGAGAAAATCATCTAGAATTTCTAGACTGATATCCACACCATTGTCTTCACTAATTGTATCATCACCAATACATAACACCCATTTTGAGAAGGCCTTTCTTTGAAGTACATCATCTCGAAATTCGGTAAGTAGCCTCATATTTGTATGTAATGTCACTTCACAATAATTCCAAAGGTACGAGGAGTTAATAGTAGCACTAACAACATCTTGTCTTGTGACTTTTGGAATAATTGAAAGAATCTGTCTAAAATATCACTAGTAGAATTTAGTCTTTTTAAGTCGGTTAAAATGTGCATTTTAAGTCGGTTCCGTGTCCGAGTTAACAGCAAACGACTTAAAAAACATGTTATTTTTTAACTCGTTTCATGAACCGACTTAACAGAGCTTCGTCCTGTTAAGTCGATTCAGCTTAACCGACTTAAATACCATAAATTTAGTTCAACAAATCATCTTTTTAAGTCGGGTCTTTTGATCAACTGACTTAATAGATAGAATTAAAATAATTTTTTTATTTATTTATAAATTTCTCATTTTGTTTGTATGTTCCTGATCCATATAATCTTTCGTATTAAATTTCAAAATTGAATATAACCACGATTTTATATAACCATTTAATAACCAAAATATACAATATGTTCATACAAAAAATATATAGAGTAAAAAGAAGATGTATCCCATTTCTGACTAATCTTGAAAACAAAAAAAAAATTAACAATATTCAGTAAACATATGTTAGCATTGTCATTTCCTTCAATTAATTTTAAAATAAAATCCACACAATATTTTCGAACTTCTTTAATTTGATCAGGATGAAATGATCTCGAGTCATCTAATATCTGGAAAAAAAATATACAATCAGTATCGATTGAATCCTAATTTTTTATCAAACGAACATTAAAAAATACAATCAATAACAACTTATAATTTTTTATCATACAAATATAAAAAAACACATTCAACAACAATGTGTAAAAAATTATTTACATCCATGAATCAACTTTGTTACAATGTGCAACACATGTAACATAACATAGTAGTCACATTAATACATTTGTCATGTTTAACAAATCATCATGTTATATCCGTTTTGTATAACTATGCCAAATCTCATAAATGATTTCTTATACTAAATGTAATCGATTCCAATTAAACATTAACGTAAAACTTTCATTCGTTTTTAAGAATTTTTAAAGTAAATTGTAAAAATTTCTTAAGGTAGAATAAATAACCGTATATATTAAAGTAGAATAAAAACTAAATAATTTTATTGTCTTTTACTTTTTTTATTTACTGTTCTACACTATCATATTCATATTAATTAATAGTAATCTAATAATAATGTACTATTTTGTTTTCTTCTTTATATTAATTATTTTAATTATTGTTTTGTCCTCTATCATCTATAATGGAAAATCACTTCGATACAATACAAAAGAACGACAAAGGGTCGTAAAAAAAATGTAATTTTTTATTTTTTTTAACTTTTTTTTCCACAATACATCATTATCCTCGAATAATTTTTTTATCTAAAAAATGAAATTATGATTCATTTTAGCAACGTAAAACTTATTGTTATATATTAATGATTACAAAAGTATAAAATTATAAAAATAAAAAACTTTAAAAATACCTGGTGGCGATGAAACGGCGCAGCGATGGGTTGTAAAGTAGTTGTGAATGTGAAGTCTACTCTGGTAAAACCATGTATAAAATAATACTGTTTTGCTCCCTTTTCTGTTCATATACAAATTCTAAACCATGAAAGATGTAAAATATGTAATTTAATTTGAGAATCAAACATGTATTAACGAACTGATAGAGTGATGACGTTAGTAAAGACAGGAAGTCAGAATAAGTTGGAAGTGATTGACGATGTAGAGATTAGTAATAGAAAGTGGAGGAGCAGATGTTATGGGAGCGGGTGTAGAGATTAGTAATAGAAGGTGGATGAACGCAGATGTTATGGGAGCAGAAGATAACAAGTTTACCCCCAAATGGAATGTCAACCGATCGTTGTTATATGAGGCATCTCTCAAAGTCCTATTAAAAGCTTCGAAACAATGTTTGATGTGTCATATAGGTTCTTCATTCCATATAATGAGTTATGTTTTAGCTATTCATCAAAATCTAGTGGGATGGAAACCTTGAATGTGTAGTTCTTCAAAGTATAAGCAAAGCAACAATCTCGCTTGAGGCAATAGTCAGAACAATATCTCATTTAGATATTTGAGGTGCACTTTCCATTTTGCATGCACAGAGATTTTCTATTTTTGTGAACCGCATGGACCATGAAACATAAGAGAGGATATTATTTGGAATAACTCTGAATTAGTTTCATTGTTAGGAATCTTAGCATATATTATTTTATCTAAATCATCTAGATGTATTAGAACATGTGTATTACACATCTAAATTCAGGTTGCAGAAATATTAGAATATGTGTATGTAGTAATTTGCATTTCTGAAATTTAATTTTACAGATGACTATACATAAAATAAAAATATAATTAGTGTAGCTAATTTTGAATTTTATTTAAAATTAAACATTAATAATTAACAATTTAAAAAACATATTAGACACGAAATAAATATATAGCAAAAAAAAAATAGAAAAAATAAAAAGAAAGATATTAATCACAGAAATAAAAGAAGAATACTTTTGAGATTGTTCAAAGAAATCATCAACGTGAGATTGTTAAATGCTATGATGAATTACAACAAACAACGAACAAAATAATACAGTTAAAGAAGAGAATGAAAAAGAAAAAAAAAACCCAAAAAGGATATCCCAGAAGAAGTATATATATATATATATATGTGTGTGTGTACATGGGGCCCACAGTGAGAATTATTATCAGTTTAATTTTGCATCAAATGAGTGAATATGAAAGGGTATATTATAGAATGTATTGGTGCAACATTTATGGTTGTTGTGGAAATTGAGTGACTAATTAGTTACAGAATTTGAATAGATGATCTATTTGGCTGGTAATTTTTATCACTTTCAGGGTTTACAGAATGAGAATAAGTTATTTTATTATGTCTAAATTTAGATGAATCAAATAAGTTTATTTAAAATTCTATCATATCTTTTTTTTTTTTGGGTTAAAAACTAACATAATTTGATAATAACAATTTTTTTTTCTATCTAAAATATAAAAAATTTAAAAAATAAAAAATTTAAATATTAATAATTAATTATAAAAAATATTTATAATTTTATCACAATAATAGTTTTGCATTATATATATTTTAATAAACTAGTATTGAAAATTATAAAAAAAAACTGAAAATTATTTAAAAATTTAAAATAAATATAATTTATTTACGAAGGTAGTTTTGATATTTACATATGATATATATTATATCTTTATTTAGATTATCTAACAAATAAAATATAATTATTTGGTTACTCATGATATTTTTTTTTTAAATTGTTTAAATAGACATTATTGAATATAAATTTATTTCATAACTTATTTAATTTTTTTAGTAATTTTTTTTGTTAATTTATAATATTTAATAATATTATATCATATTATGATAGATGTGTACTTAATACATGATAAAATAAAATATTATTATCTTCTTTGTTATCATATTTGTATCAAACATGATAATGATTATTCTGTCACTATCATATTCTATCATTATTTAACTTTATATCATCTCATGTCTCTCTTATATAACGTGCATCAAGCTAAATTAAGTGATGTAATGTGAGTGAAACAATATTACGTATAGAAGATGTTAGATTAAAAAAGAAAAGATTATATTCTCACTCGAGATTACCTATTAAGGCTCTGATTTGTAAAAACTAGCTCATAATTGACAAATTAGTTAATAGTTTATAGCTGATAATTGTTAAATTAATTGAAGTATTTTGTAGAGTTAGCGATTCAATTAACTTTAAAATGGGAAATGACATAGAAAAATACTTTTAATTAAAAATAAATTTCATATCAACTAATGCCTAAAACATTTTAAAATTATTAATTTTTTTATTAATTTGAAATTTATTAATCTTATTATTATTTTAATTAATTTATCTAGTTTTTTAATTTTAACTTATAATAAATAAATTATTTAATTTAAAATACTCATTATTTTTAAATTTAAATAATTTAAATTATAAAAAATAATTTTTTTAATATTTACTTTAAAATATTATTTATTAAAATTATTTTTAAATTGTAATTAAATAAATTATATCTAAATAATACATTATTTATTTAAATTATTTTTAATTTTTTTAAATGATTTATTTATAGTTATTTACTAGTTTATTCATTTTACATTGTATAAAGGTAAAACAGAGTTTTAGTTAAAATAATTAGAGTAAAATTGACATAAAAAATAATAATTGACATAAAAAATAATAAATTATAAACTCAAAAGCTACTTGAAGTAGCTTATAAAGTTCAAACCCATAAATGGGATTTTGATACATATATCTTTCTTTTTATTTTTTAATCCCAAAATGGTCCATTTTTTTTTAAAAAATACAGCATTGCTTTACTTTTTTGCCCTAGTTGCGACGCTCATTCGCAACTTGGGGATGCTATCTAGTAAAAGATTTTATTTTTTCATTTTAACAGATGGCCGCATCTTGGGGATGCGATCATGTACTGAGACTATTTTTTTTTTTCTTCTTTTTTTCCATTTATATTTATTATTAATGATATTTACTATTATTGAATAATTTAAAAATAATTAAAAAATTTAAATATTATAATAAATTCAAAATACTATTATGAAAAATAATAATAAATTTAATAATATTATAAATTTTAGTAATAATAATAATAATAATAATAATAATAATAATAATTTTAATAATAATAATAAAAAGAAAATTATATTAATAAAATAAAATAAAAATACATTAAATTAAAAGAAAAAAAATACAATAAAATAAAAAGAAAAAAATACTACAAATAAAAAAATACATCAAATTAAAATTAATTATTTTCATTTAAATGACCTCCAATTCCACATCTATGCGGTCGTCGAACTCGTCTAACCCTTTGAACAGCTTCAGGTTGTTGTGGTTGATCCTCGTTATAATCTGTTTGTGGATTAGAGCCACTACCATCTGCTTCCGTATAATTTTGAGTTTCGACATTATACATAGAATCAAAAATTGGATAAGCCGACTCATGAGTTGTGCAATGAGTACCAAACAAATTATAGAAAATTCTGCTTTCGGTCGGATTAATGGGAGTTGGTATTGTTGGCACTGAAAGAACATAGTATTGAGTCGGTATATCTGCAGCTTCATGAAGATGTTGTGGTGATGATAAAGACGGTGTTTGGTGCATGGTATTTTGTTGTGGGATTGATTGAGGCGTAGAGTGAACACCAGGATATGTTGAAGGTTGCAAACGTGGATCACACATGTGTCTTTGCACACACACACACACACACACACACACACACACATATATATATATATATATAATTTAGTATGATGTCTGAACCAATTCATATATTCTTTAGTGTGGCGTAAAACACCTTCAACGTATTGACCTTGAAATATGTAATTCTGACGTTTATTCCAATGTTGAATCTTATCTTTCCAAACCACACTCCAATTATCATCAATGTCACGCCTCATGTCGGCCTCATGGTAGAGCGTCATATCTTCTAGAGGTTGCGGAATTTGTTGATGAAAGCCGAATTGAAGTGCAACTTTATTTGCATGATGTTTTTTGACGATATGATAAAAGTGCAGATAGGTACATGCAGTCCAAGTGTTGATCTTTTGTTCGGGTACATCGTGTTGGAATCCGAGATACGGTCTCCAACAAAATTGGATGTTAAAAAAATAGGCTAAAGTAAATATTAAGAGATATAAAAAAATTTAAAAGTGCAACTACATGAAAATGAATATATTACTTCCTGAACCATCATATGATCGATTGTATTACGGTATCCTTCTATATTGTTGTGAGGAACTCTACTGAAATTTAGACCGCCATAATTAAATCTGTCGAATATATAAAAAATAAAAATATAATAAAATTAGCAATACGGTAAATAATAAGTTTTAAAAAATAAAAATATATAAAAATTATGGGCAATAGTTACCTTTGTGCAAGTGAAAATATCCATGCATTGGGTGCATCTGGAGCAACACAAGTCAAACGATACCATGCCAAGTTTTGCAACAACAATGCACATCCTCCCATCGACATTACGTCGGGTTTCGTAGCAAGGCATAATTCTCTATAGAGTGTTGCTAAAACTGCCGAACCCCAATTATAGTGGGATGCTTTATTTAAATCGCCTAGTATCGAAAGATATTTTAAACGTACACGATTATTGGATTTGTCTGACATCAACAATCCTCCAATCATACGTATATATATGTGCGACATGATGCTTGTTTTTCTACTTTGGATGCGTTTTCACCAACATTATCAAAAGTATCTTTGAGCCATTTTAATTTAATAAAATTATCCTTTATTGCTCCCTCAGGTGGGATAACTCCTAAATATTCTTGACAAACATCTTTAACATTCACAAAATTTGAACCTCTAATAGGAAAAACAGACACATTTAATCCTAAAATATAGTATACGTCTTCTAAAGTTATTGTGCACTCACCTATTGGGAGATGAAAAGTATGAGTTTCTGGTCTCCATCTTTCAACCATAGCAGTAATCAAACCGACATCAATCTTGTAGTTTCCAAGTTTGACCACTTCACTAAATCCAGCTTGTTGCAAATACGGTAATATGACTTTGTTCGATTTTTTGTTGACATGACCGTGACATTTCAGTTTATCCTTCGAGGGAATCTGAAATTAACAATATATAAAATATTACGCTAATATGTTTGAAAATAATATATATGTCAGTAATATAAAATATTCAATATATATGACACTAATATAAAATACTTACAAATGCGTTAATGTATCGAATTTCAGCTCTATGATTTTTAGATAATTCCACGAGTAAAGTTGAAGAAAGTGTGTTTGAGAAGTTGGAGATAGTGATTTTTAGATTAAGATGGAGGAAGTGTGTTTGATAATGTTGGTATGGAGTGTTTGTATAGGAAATCGCAGGGCCAGGTAGCGATCCACACCTTCAGCCAACCTAGTGGGAGGTCGCATCCCCAGGTAGCGATCTCTTTGAGAGGTCGCATCCCCGGATTGCGAACCATTGATGATGAATCCCAGCCGCTCATTTTATTTAATTGATGGCTGTGGATCCTTGTTACAAGTAAATGTGTGGATCCTTGTTACAAGTAAAGGTGTGGATCTTTGTTCAAATTAATCTTGACCATCCAAATTCATTTATCAATGGTTGTGGATTGTTTAGTAGAAAAATATGAATCCTCATAATTTTAGTTGGACCAATCAAATTGTTTTATTCAATCTTTAATCTTGACCGTCCAAATTAATTTATCAACGCTTGTGGTTTAGAAGAAATATATAAATCCTCCTAATTTTAGTTGTACCAATCAAATTGGTCTATTCAATCTTTAATCTTGACCATCCAAATTAATTTATCAACGGTTGTGGATGGTTTAGTAGAAAAATATGAATCCTACTAACTTCTATAAATAGAAAACTAGATCACACTATCTCACGTCACCTTCCATCTCATCATACATTCTAACATTTCATACTTAATCAATTACATAATCATGGCTACCCAACAAGTCATTTGTATTGTTTATTACAATGGTTCAATTGTCGATGGAGTTGAAGGGAAAAATTTGTAAATGATTACAAAAAGGCGTTCAAAGTACATTCTAGCAGCAACCTTGCTCGTCTAAAGAATGTCATTAAGAAAAAGTTACAGTTCGACGACAACGTGACGATAACTGATATAGTTTATCGACACCTTGTCTTCTTTGGGAAAAATACAACCAGATTCAAATTGATGAAAGTTTGCGATGACGAAGATGTTCAACTCATGTTTGATGTTTATGCACAATGGTCACAACTCGGCACCATCGAGTTATACATTACATTTGAAAGTGGTCCTACTTCAACAATTCAACCATCAACCTCAAACATGCCTAATCTCAACTACATCCCATTATTTGATTATTATCAACCCGACTACATTCCATCTTTCGATCAAAACACCCCTTATCAACCCGACGTATATTCTCCATCACAACACTATGAACCATACTCTAGCCAAAATGAACAAACTCAACATGTCCACAATGTCTCCCAACAACTCCGTCACGAATCTCTCCCAACAAGTCCACAATGTGATCTTCCGCTTACTGTCCATTATAATATCAATGAGGAAGAATTAGGTGACTATAATGAAGATGATGAAACATACTTCGATGAATCATCTTGTGATTATGACGATGATGATGTTGATGAAGATATGGAAGTAGACGATCAACCTATCTTACTTGTATTAAATCCACAATTCCACATGAAGAACATCAATTTAGACACCGCAAACCAACCAACTGAATTGGATCACATGTTCATTGACGAAGTCGCAATTTTAGGTGGAACTCTTGCAGTTAGAATGAAGTTTTAGAACAAGGATGAATGTGTACATGCAATCAAGCGTTATCATCTAAAACAATCATTGAATTTTGTTGTTCAAAAATCAGATTTAGGAAGGTACGTTATTAATTGTTCACATCCAAATTGTTTGTTTAGAAGCAGAGCTTCAAAACGCAAAAAGAGTGAATTGTGGGTGATTGGGAAATTGAATGCGCCTCATACATGCACAAATTCTGCACTATGACAAGATCATACAAAGCTCGATTCTAACATGATATGTGCAAGCATAATGCAAGTTATGAGAATGGACCCTTCAATCAAAGTGAAGATCATTATTGCTCAGATTCAGGCTTTGCATAACTACACAGTTAGTTATAGAAATGCTTGGTTGGGAAAAAATAAGGCGACCGAACAAATTTATGGCAATTGGGAAGAGTTTTACAATCAACTTCCACGATGGTTATTAGTTATGCAAACGTTTGCTCCAGGAACCATTATTGAAATGGAAACAATCCCAGTTTATCATGAACATGGTTTGATAAATGGGATGGCAATCTTTCATAACTATTTTGGGCTTACGTTTCATGCATATCTGCGTTTAAATTTTGCAAACCAATTGTACAAGTTGATAAGACTTGGTTATACGACAAGTATAAGGGATCTCTATTGGTAGCAGTTGCACATGATGGAAACGACAATAGCATTCCTATTGCTTATGCTCTTGTGGAAGGTGAGACAAAAGAGGCTTGAAGTATTTTTTTTTTTTTTGTTGAGAAATTTGAGATCACACGTCACTCCGCAAGCCAACATTTGTTTGATTTCAGATAGACACGAATCTATCAAGAGTGCTTATAATAATCCGAATAATGGGTGGCAACATCCTCCGTCAAAACTGTGTTCTGCGTCCGACATATTTCACAAAATTTTGCAATGGAATTTAAGAATAATGCTTTGAGGAAAAAAAAGTTATTTCTATGGATAATAATTTAATTCTTACTTCTTATCATTAATGAAAAATTAAATTATTAAGTTTTATTGTAGTACTCTAATTTTGTCCAATTTATTTAAAAATAAATCAAAAAGGAAATATATATTAAAAAGGGAAATAAAAATAATTACAATGAGTAGGCTCATCAATTTACAATACTAAATCATATTACAATTACAATCAAATTATAATCAAATCAAATTACAAATTAAAAATAAAGCCAAATTAAATTATAATAAAAATTAGGTCAAACTAATTCAAATCAAGCCAGCTGTTTCCAGTTTTGTCTGTGTTTTGTTCTCTATTATTGCCTTTGCTCACTAATCATTGATACATTTGTACTTGTTGAAACTAATTAGAGAAACAGAAAAATATAATTTTTACCAGTTAATCTTAGTATACATGATAAAAACTAAATGACAAAATTTTGAGTTTAAAAGAAAGAAACTAAGTGACAAATGAAAAAGCTCAGTAAATCATCAGATAAATACAAAATAATCTAAAATTATGAAGGCATCAGAGGTGCAGAAAAATGCAGATGATGAGCAAAGAAAACGAAACATCAAACTAAGATATGGAAACAGAAGCACAGACAAGAAAGCAACTAAACCTATAAAAGACTCTATAAATACATCTTTTTATATTTCAAATAGGGGAGGAGAAAATTGAACAAAAAAGCAGAAAAATAAGAAAGCAAAAAAGGAAGAAATCAGAGGAAGTATTAAAAAACAGAAAATATAAAAAACTTATCTGCGAGCAAACGATCGAGATTCTCGATCAAGATCATCGACTTCGGCGTTGTGTGCATCAGTAGCGTCTTCCAATCAGAACTGTCCACCATTACGACAACGAGACTTAATTCATCGTACCAGACACCGTAGAGAAGGTAACTTCCAAACGCGTTCCTTTGTTTTCTTCTTTGACTGATGGGCAAAGCGATCTCCCCTTTCTCTAAGTTTGTAAGCATGGCTAGGGTTTTCATTTGGATGTTTTAGTTTGTTTTGATTAGTTGGGCTCGGATTTTCATTTGAAGGTATGGTAAATATGTTATACAGATTCAACCCATTTCGAGTTAGTTAAAAAAAAAAAAAAACACACCATCAAGTTTAAAAAAAAAATACATATATCAAGTTTAAAACAAAACACAAATATCAATTTCAAAGAAAAAACACAAATAAAATATTTTATTAAAGATTAATTAGATGTGACATCTTTTTAATTTTTTGAGTTGTTAGAACACAAGTGGTACAACTTGATAGTTTTAAAACTCTCTTTTTATTTTATTTTATTTATTTATTATTATTTTTCAATAAATTAATATAAAAAAGGACTTATAAATTTATTTAATTAGATGTGTTATTTTTCTTTTCTTTATCTTTGAGTTATTAGAATACAAGTTACGACAACTTGGCGGTTCTAAATCTTACCTTCATAGATAAATTAATAAATTAAAACTCATAAATAAATAAATAAAAATTATTAGAGGTTAACTAAAGATAATATGTTTTAATCCATGAGTAGCATAAGACACTTTATACAACTTGGTAATTGTAAAAAATTATTTTTATAAATAAATAAATATGAATTTAACTTTTTAAATTTTATTTATTTAGATGTGACCTTTTTTTAGTACTTGGTGATTTTGAAACTCAATAATAATAAAATATTTTTTAAGAGGATTAAATTAGATGTGACATCTTCTTTACTCCTTGAGTCTTGAGATAAAAGTTGTATAACTTAGTCGTCCTAAAACTCATATTTTAAGATATTTATTCAAATCAAACTCTTTATTTTTCATTTTTTTTGTCAATTCTTTTTTATTTTTTATATCACAAAACAAATTTTCTTTAAAACACACTCAACACATATGTATTTTTTAACTAAGAACTACGTAGCTTTGATTTCTCCATCGCACCGGGAGATACGTAGAAGCAAGATCACATTCTTGTCAAACGCATTAATAATTTTTATTTTATTTTCATTTTTTTATTCCTTGAACACATTTATTCCAAAATCATATTTAAAAATAATAATAATAATAATAATAATCTTTATTCATATTTAATATTAAAGGTAAATAATTATACTTAAGTTGAAAGTAATTTTGCACAATTAATTATAGGTAACCGTTGTTTTAACGAATATCGTAGGGTACTAATATCTTCCCTACGCATAATCGACTCCTAGACTCAAAATTTGGTTTCAAAATTTGGTCTCAAAATTTGACTAATACGGAGAGTCAAGAAAGGTCACCCAAAAACCAAACACATTAGAACAGAAATGGACACTACGGATAGAGTCTCAAGAAAGTGCAGATTATGCAGATATCTGGTCATACTAAGAAACATTGTCCAAACGCTGTTGACACATCTACTCAAAACTGATGTATTTTTTTCTTAATTTAATTTATTAATATAATTTTCTTCTTCTTCTTCTTCTTCTTCTTCTTCTTCTTCTTCTTCTTCTTCTTCTTCTTAGTATAATTCTAAGTCATTTTTGGCGCATGCAATAGGAGGAGGGTGGAGGGAAGACTAAAGGAGGTCACTTCTTCTTCTTCTTCTTCTTCTTCTTCTTCTTCTTCTTCTTCTTCTTCTTCTTCTTCTTCTTCTTCTTCTTCTTCTTCTTCTTCTTCTTCTTCTTCTTCTTCTTCTTCTTCTTCTTCTTCTTCTTCTTCTTCTTCTTCTTCTTCTTCTTCTTCTTCTTCTTCTTCTTCTTCTTCTTCTTCTTCTTCTTCTTCTTCTTCTTCTTCTTCTTCTTCTTCTTCTTCTTCTTCTTCTTCTTCTTCTTCTTCTTCTTCTTCTTCTTCTTCTTCTTCTTCTTCTTCTTCTTCTTCTTCTTCTTCTTCTTCTTCTTCTTCTTCTTCTTCTTCTTCTTCTTCTTCTTCTTCTTCTTCTTCTTCTTCTTCTTCTTCTTCTTCTTCTTCTTCTTCTTCTTCTTCTTCTTCTTCTTCTTCTTCTTCTTCTTCTTCTTCTTCTTCTTCTTCTTCTTCTTCTTCTTAGTATAATTCTAAGTCATTTTTGGCGCATGCAATAGGAGGAGGGTGGAGGGAAGACTAAAGGAGGTCAAAATACACCTTTAATCTTTTATGTTTAACTCAATTTTCATTTAAGTTATTTAAGTTTTTTTTTTCGGTCCTTTAAATTACATTCGGTTTGCACCATTAGCCTTTATGATATATTAGATTACGCATGTGATACTTTTAGTTTGAAATTTTTCTCGAATTATTGTGATGAAATTTTAAGATCTAATTGAAACGTTGCAACGAGTTGATTGTTCAAACTACTTTACATACAAAGAAAGTTAAAGACATTTATTACCTTGTTTTTAAGGCTATATGTATTTTCAATTGTTGTAGATAACATCAAATAAAAACGATTTATAAGATTTTTATGTATGTTTCTGAAAGATTAGCATGAACAATGTAAATAGAATGTAACTTAAAGGATTAAATTGATATCAAATAAATTTAAAAGACCTAACAAAAATTGTGTTACACTTAAAAGACTATTGATACATTTTTTCCTTAATAGTATCGTTGAACTTTGGATCAATTTGGAAAATCCTAAACCCTTTTTTTTTTTTTTTTTTTTTTTTTTTTTTTTTTTAATTTGAGACTGTAGTTAATTTTAAACACTCCTCTTCGATTTTATTATAATTAAGGAAAATGTTCAAAATGTTGCAAAAACAATTTTATTACAATTATTTATTTAAAAATACATTATTAAAAAAAATTTGAATTCGAATTTGAAATAATATTTAACTAATTTTTACTTATCAATTGAACAAAATCTCTTTGAAAACTTGTCATGTTTTTGCTTATTTACTAATGAATGGCTCAAGAGGTAATTGTTTGTATGATATGAAACAATATGTGTGAGTTTTTCAGTTAGTGTATTGCAATAGTATGAACTGTTAGATTTACATAAATTAAAGTTTCGCTCGTGAAATCTAACATTCATTTTTCGAACAGAGTTGGGTTATCTAGATTTATAAACCAACTTATCAAATTGATATCCATATCCATGACCAAATTTATTTGGGCTCACATGTCTCTTTTTTAAACTCAACACCATTTCATTTCCCTCTCTAAAATTGTAAAATAAAAAACATCAAAGATTACATTTTTTTTAAAATATCCCTTTTAAACAAAATTCAAAATATAAAACCCCGCCATTAAATATTAAAATACTTAATTTGAACCCACAAATAAAATATTTGAATTGTGATTCCCCAACATATATTTTTTTCCCTCCACGAAAGTTGCATTTCCAAAATGCAATGGAATGCTTTATCTATTTTAAAATGAGATATTATTCAAAGATCAAAGGTGAAGGGATGCATTGGAATGGATGATTTAATCATTAAAAATACCGCCTTAAAATTAAAGTTAATGATATTTGTAGATCTAAATAGTGCGAATTTTTTTTATTAATGAAATACAATAATTTTAAAAGGACTAAAAATCTATTTTCCTATAATTTCTAAATAGTGGTAGAGGTTTTCAAAAAAGTAATTTCTACCAATTTATGACTTTAGTATTTACAGAGTTGGAAGCTATATATGAAAGTTTTTCGATGTGCGACTTTAACAATTTTTAAATTCACATACTAACATACTCTCTATGTTCCAATAGGAGTTGTATAAAAAAAATTAAATATATTAAACTCTGTTTGGAAAATTAAGCTATAAACTTGCTGATATATAGTTGAGAAGCTAGCTGATAGCTGATAACTTATCACTTATAGCTGAAAAATTAATTAATTGAAATTGTGTTTGATAAATTTAACTTTTAACAATATAAAATGACATAAAAGGATATACTTATTTAATATAAAATAACAAAAGATATAGCATTTTTATCTAATTTCTCTCGAGTATTGTTTTATTCCGTTTTCTTTTTTTTAATCAATTTTCCTACTTTTTTAATCAATTTTCCTACTTTACTTTTTTTTTGTTATATCGTTTACTTTTTGTTTAATTACAATACAAAACATAAATTTGAATAGTTCTCTAAAAGTTTAGCAAACTCCATATGTATAAATAATAATCATAAAAACAATTCAATTCATTTCCTATTTATAATTTGACATAAAAAATAAACTTAATTTTATCACAATAATAAATTAAATGATAATAATATAATAAGAAATAAAAAAACAACAAAAACAAACTCGTTAAACAATTTAGTTGATGACATTATAGTTTTTAAAAATAAAAATGTCATAAAAGAGAAAATAATTGGAAAATTCTTATATTAGTTAAATGGATCATGACATTTATCACATTAAATACCGTTTTAAAAAATTATGCCAATATAAATATAAATCATTCAAAAATATATAAAAGACTATAAAATTAATTTGATTTTTTCATATCTAATCATTACCAAACAAAATTACTAGTAACTTTATGACTAAATTAATAGATTGTAATTAGACCTAATTAATAATTTTATAACCTAATTAAATCACATATATTAAATGACATGAAATATCAGTTTTCAGAAAAATTATGCCAGTATAAATGGAAACCGTTGAAAAATATGAAGTTTAGAATTTAAAATATTGATATTAGATAATTGATAACATATATCGGTATATCGTAATACAATATCAACATTAGGTTCTAATGAAGAAAAGTGATTGTAATTATTTTTTCGTAATTATGACTTTATTTGTTTGATATGAATATTTCTTTTGTCAACATCAAATAATCATTGAATGTGAATATGTAAAATCATTAAATATTATGCAATAAATTTATATGGTTACTTTTCAATAATTAATTTGTAGCTGAAGACTTGACTTTTGACTAAATTTCCATTTGATAATTCAAATAGAATTTATGTAGAAGTTTTATGTTTAGTATTACTACATGAAACCAAAAACATTATAATACTCAATGCTATATATTAATTATATTTGAGATTTTTATTAAATAGGTAATAATCAATTAATGTGTTTACTATTGTAGAACTAAAGAAATTTTGATTTTAATAAATAAAAAGTTTGACTCAATACAACCAACAATATTATGATATTATATTTCAATAAATGCTTTTGCAGGTTTTATACGAAAATAATAATTAATTAATGTTTTCATTAATGACGCACAACTCAAATTATATCTTTATTCACAAAACCAATATAAAGTAATAAAAATTCAAAATAGGAGTATTAAAAATACCTAATCACATCGATGCATTTCGATTATTATTTTTTTCTTCCTTAATTAGATACAAAATAAGAGTATATACATATGTGTATCTATAAAATGAGCCCGATAGTTCAACATCTTGCAAGATAAAAAATATAGGGTAAAATTCTACACAATGGCTTATTATCAATCTCTTCTTTGTTGTATTTTGTGCTTTACTTTGATTTTGCTTTCAGGTAATAAGAAGCAATTTAGTTTTATTTTTTCATAAAAGTTTACCCTCAAAATAAATATTGTTTCTTCTATACTTCTATTTGTGTTCTTAATCATAGTTATTCAAAGTAAAAAAAACATTGATTTGTTAGACAAGTATGAATTTCTAAAGGCAGTTGTGTCTACTAGATCCAACATCAATAATGATTCATTTCATAAAGCCATGTTGGTCTATTTCATTAAAATAAAAATTTAATATCGGTTTCATATATACTAATTTTTCATTCAACTTTATGTTGGATTGCATTGCAGGAGTGGCAACTGCTTCTTTTGGTGATCCTATTGGACTAAACTGCAGTGGAAAATGCATTAATCCTCAAACGTGTCAACAAGATTGTATTAACAAAGGCTATTTGAAAGGTGGTCTGTGTATGGGATCCTCTTTTGAGTACTTACTATGTTGTTGTCATACAAAGTGAGTCATTGTACCCTTCAACACATATGTAATAAATAAAGGTAAACTTAAGACACTTATTAAGAGAAAAATAAATATAAAAAGTTTGAGTGAAAAATTACAATTTTCGCAATTTTAAACTTTAAATTATATGACTTTTAATAATTTAATAATTTGAATTTATAATAAGCCTCTATTTCTCATAAATAAATAAATAAAATGTAGATTTGAACATGTTTCAAAATTGAGTTTGTAAAATTATTGTGTAAAATTTGAAAATCCTTTACATTACAATACTTTAAAGTACAAATTTTGTAAGCCGTTTTCAAATATGTCATTGAATTTATTTATATTTTAAAATAGTTTTTATTAATTATTTCTCAATTAAATACAACCGTTAGTGTCTATTGACGTGACTCTTTTTTAAAAATAAAAAAACTAAATTGATTTGACATATTATCTAAAAAAAATTTCAATAATACATAGAATTAGTTTTATATATTAAATATTTTTTAGAATGTAAAATGAGTGAATACCAAATATAGAGTGTACACCAAAAATTACTCTAAAGATATACTTTGGGTTAGACTAGAAACAATGTTGTCTGCGAGCACTTATAGAAATAGATGGACAACTTCTCTTCTTTTTTCCATACTTATAAGTTATAATTCTCTCCTACCTTCTCATATATTCATGTACTATACAATTCCAATTCAACCCATTTATAGGTCACTATTGCAATATTTATTCCACGTTGTTTGTCTATTTATATTATCAATAAAGTATCTCAAGTCATCTAATTATTTTACTAATTATAATTAACAAGAGTATTTTAATAAATAAAACTTATTTTATTGTTAAAATTAATATAATTAATAATTTTTTTTAGAATTTTACGCAACTCAAATAGTAAAATGAGACAAATAAAGTGCTACATCCATCATTAAATATTTAATATATGATTTTATTGACCATATCACAAAAATTAATAAAATATATAATTGTATTAAATTAGTTAAGAATTAGTTAATATTATTTTTTCAAGTTTACCTTTGAAATGAGAATATTAATTAATGTTTTTAGTATAATATTTATTTTCAGAAAACGATGTAAATTAATTATGAGTACATTGGTAAAAAAAAATTAATGCAATTGAAATATTAAAGAAGGTCTTGTAAAAAGAAATACAAAAAATTCTCTAAAGCATCTTATACTTAGAAACAAAGATAGTTTTCTTTAATAATTTAGTCTCTTTTAATTAATTTAATTATATTTTTTTATCAGTAATTAAAAATTTGTATTTAATATTAATATAAAACCAAAAACATTATAATAGAAAATTCTATTTTATATTTTATTAAATGGGAAATAATCAATAATTATTTTACAATTCAAGAAAGTTTGACTTAGTACAGCCAGTAATATTATCGTTTCAAAAAATATTTTTATATTTTTTATAACAAAAATAATAATTATCTGTGCAGCACTAAAGTTATTTTTATATCTGTATAGTGCAAAAATCAAGTTAACTTTATCTGTGAAATGTTACACAATTTTAATAAATGCATTAGTTTGTTTAACATAAGTTATCCTATTAATTAGCCTTTTCTTTTCTTGAAAAATGATTTTTTTTCTCCTATTAACCATTCTGTTTACTGGTGAATAATTTCAAAATCAGATAATTAAAAAGTCATCTTCTAAATATAACTCCAATTGTTCATATGAAAAAAAAAAAAAGACGAGTCAAAAAGAAAATATAAATAAAAAACATAAGTGCCGAAATAAGAAAAACCATTTTGCTAATATCTAACAAAAAACCAAAGCTAACATAACAAAAATAAGAGAAACCGTCGTGCTTAAGTTTTCTATTTCCTGTTGTTCAAATTTTCTATTTAAAAGAAAATCGAATTGGTTTGAATTATTCAAATAATAAATAATTAATGATTTTAGTTACAAGAATTATAATCATAGGTCATGAATATAATTCTATAACTGTCATGTTATTATTAAATGATATTCATATATTTGTTTTTGTGACTAATGATATTCATTTTGATCCTAATTACTATAAATAGTATTTAAAATTTTGAATTTTGATCAATTTAAACCAACATTGAAGTTTTTATTTTTTTACTAAATTGAGGTATTTTTGTAAAGTGGGTATTTTACCCTTTTTTAAATAGTTGTCTTCTAATTTCTAAATTATAAAATTAAAATATTTATCTTTAGAAGATGACTTTGTAGTTTTCTTGTTTTTTAGTTTATCACAAGATAAAGTAAATAGAATGGTTTGTAGAAAGGATAAAAAAACAAAAATTTCAAAAAAAACTATTTATAAAGATAATGTTGAGTCTTTCAATTATAGTTCAATTTATAAATGTTGATATTATTACTTTATCTTTTAAACTAAGAAAAAAAAAATCAATAGTTTATTGCAGTTTTGGTATTATTATTATTATTATTATTATTATTATTATTATTATTATTATTATTATTATTATTATTATTATTATTATTATTATTGTTATTGTTATTGTTATTATTGTTATTATTATTATTATTATTATTATTATTATTATTATTATTACTATTATTATTATTATTATTATTATTATCAATTCACGGAATTGGTCCTCCTATTTTAAAAGTCGATAGTTTTGATCCCTCTTTCATATTTTTGAACTAAAAAATGACGATTTGACATATTTTTAATGACGTGACATATAATTATATATTATAGAACCATCTAGCTGCATTAATTATTCATATGTCATTGATTAAATTAAAAGGTTTAATTGCAGTTTCGGTCACCCTATTTTAGCTAAATCGCGAAAGTAGTCTCCCCATTTCATTTCTCCTCAGTTTCGATCCCCAACCAGAATTTTGATCTAAAACTTTATGAAGTTTTAATATATTTTTTTGTTTATTTAAGTCCCACCATGCCTCAAGATTTTGTGGTGCAACAATTGTATCTGAAATTTATAATCATAAATAGTGTGATGTGACTTTAAAAAATGTCACTTCATCAAGTTTTAGATTAAAATTCTGTTTGGGGGGCCAAAACTGAGGAGAAATAACATGGGGGATTACTTTCGCGATTCAGCTAAAATAGGGGGACCAAAACTGCAATTAAGTCAAATTTAAAACATGAAAATTTTCTGAAGTTGAAATGTAAGTTTTTACGATGTTCTATTCCAATTTCATAGGTATTAATCATTGTACATCATACTATCATATGTCACATTATTTAAAACATTTCACGTCATTATTTTTTAATTAAAAAATTAGTGGGAGGGACTGAAAATGTCAACTTTTTTAAATAGATGGACCAATTTCGTGAATCAGTAAAAATAGAGGGACTAAAATTGCAATTTAGCCTAAAATCAATATAAAGTAATAAAATATAAAATATTAAAAATAATTAAACACATCGAGTATATATATATATATCAAATTAAAAGAGTTTTACGATGAGAGGGTGAGAGATTTAAACCTTGACAACACAACTATATATAGAGATGATAATTATTAGAAGAAAAGGTCATGTGATATTTTAAATCTCTTCTAAGATAAAAAAAAAAAAAATTATGTTGAACAAAGTGATAAGTTTTTAATATTGAACCAAGATATCTAAAGATTAATACGAGTCATTATTTTACTTGTTGATTTGATACAATCACAATAATGGTAAAAAAATTTAATGACTGTGAAAGTTGTCTATAAAAAAAGTCTTGTGATCCTCACTACAACACATACAAGAAAAAAAAAAAACTTATCGTCAAACATAACAACTCGTGAAAATTCTTGTATTAGGTCTAAGTGATAAGAAACCTATAATATATTATAAGAACATATTTTGTAAACATTATTGTGTGTGAGAGTTTTTCAAAAACCCATCTTAAACACTCTTTGTAACTTGATCAAGTAGTAGTTATTGTCCTCACCAACTTCACTATACTGACCTAAAATGTTGAGAAGACTTGAACAAAGTTAGATTGACTTGAAGGTTTTCAGTAGACTTGTGATATTTTTGGTGATTAGTGGGTGAAACATACATGAGAGTAACATATTTATCTTCTATGATAATACATTTGTTATATGTTTAACAAAAAAGATCCTATTATACATGCAAAGCATATAAAGATTAAACATCACTTTATAAGAGATTATGTTCCAAAGGATATTTTAGACATTAAATTTGTTGACATTTATCATCAATGTGCATATATTTTTTCAAAACCATTCGCTGAAGATAGATTCAATTTTATAAAGAGAAATTTTAATATTCAATTTATAAAGGAGTGATGTGGGAATCCATGTATGTCGCTGTCTTTGGTAAAACAGACTTATTAGTTAAACATGTATGCTCTACCTCTAATAAATTGAATTTGTCATTTGCCTTTAGTTGATTAAAATTCAAATTATTCGTATCTGAATAGTTATCTTGAAAGATGTGTGTTGTGTAATTTTCTGACACATGTTGTCTTGTGTCTCTTAATGTGTGTTTGGTAGTTATTGTTTTTCTCTTGAAGAAACTCAAACACTTTTATCAAAAATACTAACGCTCAATTCACTCACCACTTTCACGTATTCCCCGCACTTTTGTATCATTTCAAACCTTCGAAATATCTCAAAAACTCCCATTGATTCTTCCATGGCTTCAAGTTCGACTTCTTGTTCTACTATGAGTAACACTATTTATGCCCCCACTATGCATGTAATATGAACCAACTAGAAGTTCCCAATGAACCTCAATTTGATGTGTTACTTAAAGAATTCTAGAGATTTGTTGATGCAAACAATGATGGAGAAGTTGCAAGTGTGACTTTAGGCCATCCTTTTAAGATCACTCG
Source organism: Cicer arietinum (assembly GCF_000331145.2). Lineage (NCBI taxonomy): Eukaryota > Viridiplantae > Streptophyta > Magnoliopsida > Fabales > Fabaceae > Cicer > Cicer arietinum. The sequence goes on along the minus strand of NC_021162.2, from coordinate 52,930,745 downwards.
ACAAACCATTGCTGCAATTACAAGATGTTCAGATGAAGGCATGATCATGGAAAATCATAGGTTGGCTCTTCTAAAATCAACAAGGTCAACTCCAAGTTAATTTATTTAAAGCCCATATATAAGTACTCTTAAAGACCATGTCAGCAAAGACCACAAGGATTTGATGTAGAACATCTCTTAGAAGACCAAGACAAATCTTCCCAACTTGATACTTGAGCACATGAGGTCTTGTATCATCAACTCTAGATCAAGACAATTCCCTACATACGTCTTATCACAATTGTACTAATGAGAACTCGTCTCTTTAAAGCACTAGAGGAAGTAGGAGGAGAAATTAAGGTTGATCACTTGGTATCCTCCTCTACCCCATTATTCAATATCGACAATATCATAAGAATGAAGTTCATTGCCGCCAAAGACAACATAAAGCCAAACACTGATGTTAAAAGTCTAACAGGACATTCTAGGAGAACTCAAGACATACCCTTCCTAGTTGGAGACTCCTATGCTCCAATATTTGAAGAAGACAATAAATAGGTTATTCAAAAGTACATTAGGATGTACCAGTTTGGTCAAGAGAGGTCCCCTATTTTCTTCCCTATGCCAAGAGCATCTTGAGAGTTTGAAAGGAAAAGGAAAATGTAAGCCAATGTGACTTATGTGATAGAAGAAGATGATGATGATGAAAACTCTAATGTGGATGAAGCTAGCCTCAATTTGAGGAAGAGACTAAATGTAAATCCTTATAATAGTTTATTCATTCTCATAGTTATATTGATAGTTGTAATGAAATAACTGAACCTGAAACTACAACAACACCATATGAACTTTTCAAGAAACACTAAACTCCTATTGCAACCCCCGATGCACCCTAAAAAAATAACCTCTCAAACCTTTACTATTTGCTCCAGCTCTGATTTAGATACAAATTAAACCCATATCCCCTTATTACTGAATTTCCTTCATCCACACCTTTATCTTCACACACTAACCCTCCACAAACACCTACATATACAACTAGTCAAACCTCGCCTAAGCAATATCTAGTCTCGAACTTCTTTGAACTACAAGCCATATCTTCGAATTACAACTCCTAATTCCCGGTATCATCTATCAGAGCGGGGTTTCTCTGAAATTTGAACTTCAAGATTCATTAACCTATAATAACTGCGATTTCGCAAACGCATGACCAACTCAATCAAACACAAACAACGAATAAGGTGAGTTTTGAAATCATGTTAATAGTATATTATAAGTAAGGAGAACACGCAAACAATTATAATAGACTGTATCGTAATCCCACTATCATATATGAAAATACTTAAGTAAAATAATTATCTCATTATAATGTGCATCAAATCATCTAAGAGTAATTATTATTACTTTTAAAACACATCAATCACAACAAAATAATCACAAGGAAATGTTATGCATAAGCTTAGACTCTACTTCACAATGTAGTGTCATTCTAATTCTGAAGTACTTGGTTATGAGACTTAATACTATGTCACCATCTCAATGGACGAACAATTCAAATTGATCTTGCCCTCATATGTCCCCTCAACTCAACCCGAGACACATATACGCGATCGTTGAGGTAAACGTTTATTGCATGGTAGTTGCCGACATTTGAAGTACTACCTCCAAGTCACATAAGAATTCCTTACTCGAATACCTCCAAGGTTTAACAATCTTGCCTTAAGGCTCAACAAAAGATCGTCACTATCAGGCTCGTTCAATTGTACTTCCCCATAATCACTAGGCTTGTCAACCCTACCTATATGGTAACAAAATAATCTCCACTTCATAAATTCTCAATATTTATTTTCTCCCCTCGTTGGCCTATGATACTCCATTAAGACCATCATCTCAAACACAAATTGGAATCACCATTATTTTATCAATTATGGAGTTACTTCAATATTTTCATCTCAAATTTATAACATCACTATCATTAATCACACATCACCATCATTACATAAACTCATCACAAATTTATAGCATCAATATCATCAATCAAACATCATCACATAAACTAATCACAAATTTATAAAATCACAATTATTAATCATACATCATTATCATCACATAAAATTATCACAACACATCCATCTTTTATTATCACATCACATAAACTCGTCTAATCAAACATATACATAAAATTAATTCGACGCTCAATGTCACAATAATATCAAATACCACACATTTAAAGAAATTAAATCAATCAACACCTTACAAATATTTATATTCTATATTTTAATCTCACAATTTCCAAATTTGCACATTAATTAATTTATCCCTCAAAGGGCTACGACCGTATATAGCGAGCCCCGAATGAATAGTTGGGAAATACTATTTTTCCGTTCATCTCACAATATATTATATTCATGAATTCAAACGCTCTCTCACCCATTATCTTATTTCGATGCTTTCACACGCAAATACAAGTCCACAAGAAAAAGTCTTTGTTCTTTAACTCCTTGTTCTTCAATCTATCTAACTTGATAGTTTATGCATAAACTCGAAAATATATTACGAAAAGACATTCCAAAAACTAAATTCGAAATTCAGTCAAGGGAACTTAGCATAAATCAGAAAACCAATCAATAGATAATATATCACTGCTTACACGGTTGTTTTGGCATTGATTTCACTCAAATCATACTTACAGAGAAGTAGAACAGTGCAAAATAAGGAATTCCATAAACGGAGAAGTTTGATATTTTAGAGAGAAATTTGAATGGTTAAAAATCTAGGAATATGTATTTAATTGACTAACTAAATGAGTGAAACATGATACTAAAATTTGACAAAAACAAAAGTAGTTTTCTGGAACAGTTATCGATCACATGGGACTTGTTGTTGTGTTTCCTCTTTGCTTTTACGGCTACTCCCTTCGTTTTTATTTTATTTATTTTTTTATTTTAGTAACAATTAGGGTTCACACATGGTCAAATCCATTGATCCCTTTTTTTTTTTTTAACTATTATTATTTTTATTTTGTTAAAACAAAATTAATAGTTATTTAATCTGATTTTTAATACTCCTCCAAATATCATTTAATTATCAAAACATCACTAATATCTCATAACTAATACATGATAGATTATTGTAATTAAAATAATTAACCTTAAAAAAAAATATATTACTAACTACTGAAACTCTCATATTCAAAACAGTCACTATAATTATACTTATATTTCAAAGCACTCGCATTAAAATACTATCATTGTTAGAGAATAATCAAAATCACATAATAAATAAATACAACATCAATACTTTATATTAATTACTAAATCATAATAAAATTATATAAAATCACAATGCCATCACAAGTATATCAAAATAAAGGGAATCAAGCACAATATTACCATTATCTCAAGATAATTATTTATAAAATAAATAAATAAAAATAGACAATAGTTTAAATTAATTAAAACATAACTATGTGCACACTTAACATCAGTCAAACGTACATAAAATATCACATTAATTACTCACGTGCAAATACACGTAAAATCGCCTAAAATTTTATTCTTTAAAATATTTCACTAAAATACTATTATGTTTAGAAAAATAATAAAATATAATATTTATTATTTATATCACTCATTTAGTCTAATATGTACAATATTAGAATAATAAAAAACACGTATAAAAGGAAAATTAATCTTAAAATTAATCAACATATATTTTAAAATAATTTTAAATTAAATTAATTATTTAAAATCTTATTTTATTTATAAAATAATTTATCATAAAATTTAGAGTGATATAACATCGACTTCTTAATATAAAGACAAAAGTCTTTGACATTTAGATTAAGACCGGTCTAGGCTCAGTCCAAATACGATTCAAAATGTTTAAGTACACAATAATGTATTTATTAGATGATTAGTTTACATTCAAAAGGATGTACAATTAGTTTTTCAAATATATTAATTAAATCATTTAAATAGTTTTCTATCTTTGTTGATTAGGACACACAATTCAAATTTTGTAATTAAAATGAAGGTATTTCTATAGACGTTTTGTACCAAAAATAAATTAATAGAGATAGGGAACAAATTGTTTTCCTAATCTTAATGGAAAATCTTAATAATATAATAAGAAAATTAAAATAAAAAAACAACAATGACAAACTCGTTAAACAATTTAGTTGATTACATTGTGGTTTTTAAATATGAAAATGTCATTAAAGATAAAATAATCTGAAAATTATTATATTAGTTAAATGGATCATGACATTTAGCACATGAAATATGATTTTTTATTTATTTAAATATGTCAATATAAATAAAAATCATTCAAGAACATATGAAAGATTATAAAATTAATTTGATTTTTAACGTCTAAAAATTACCAATCAAAATTATTAATAATTTTATAACTAAATTAATAGACTATTAGACCTAATTAATAATTTTATGACCTAATCGAATTGCATTTATGATTCAGTTATTTATATGACGACGTGAAACACCGTTTTTTTAAAAATTATGCCGATATAAATGTAAACCATTGACAAATATGCGGTTTCGAATTTGAAATACTGGTATTAGATAATTGATAACATTCGGTATTAGGATATGGATATATAGGTGTTTTATATTGGCATAACAATCAATTAATGAAAATAATAATTAATTAATTTTTTCATTAATGACGCACAACTCAAATTATATCTTTATTCATAAAACCAATATAAAGTAATAAAAATACAAAATAGGAGTATCAAAAACAATTAATCACATCGACGCATTTCGATTTTTTGTTTATTTTTTCCCCTTAATTAAGTATCGGAGAATACACATTGCTCATATGTGTATATAAAATGAGCACGATAGTTTAACATCTTTGAAGATAAGAAATATAGGGTAAAATTCTACATAATGGCTTATTATCAATCTCTTCTTTGTTGTACTTTGTGCTTTACTTTGATTTTGCTTTCAGGTAATAGTTAGCAATTTAGTTTTATCTCTATAGTTTTATTTTTTCATACAAAATTACCCTCAAAATAAATATTGTTTGTTCTATTTGTGTTCTTAATATTTTTAATTATTCCAAGTAAAAAAAATTGATTTGTTAGATGAGTATGAATTTCTAAAGGCATTTGTGTCTACTAGATCCAAGATCAATAATAATTCATTTCGTAAAGCCATGTTGGTCTATTTCATAAAAAAGAAAAAATTAATATGGGTTTCATATATACTAATTTTTCATTCAACTTTATGTTGGTTTGCATTGCAGGAGTGGTAACTGCTTCTTTTGGTGATCCTAAAGGACTAAACTGCAGCGGAGAATGCATTAATCCTCAAACGTGTCATCAAGATTGTTTTAACAAAGGCTATTTGAAAGGTGGTCTGTGTCTTGGAGACTCTCTAGAGTACATACTATGTTGTTGTCGTACAGGTTGAGTTATTGTACCCTTCAACACATGTAATAAATAAAGGTAAATTAAGGCACTTGTTAAGAGAAAAATAAATATAAAAATTTGGGGTGAAAAATTACAATTTTTGTAATTTTAAAGTTTGAATTATACCACTTGCAATAATTTTATTTTACCTATAATAAGTGTCTATTTCTCATAAATAAATAAAATGCAGATTTGAACATGCTTCAAAATTGAGTTTGTAAGTTTGTTCTGTAAAATTTAAAAATTCTTTACATTACAATACTTTAAAGATGAATATACTTCGATTATGAGGAGGTAATTGTAGGTGTAAATCACCAAAGATTTTGTAAGCCACTTTCAAATATGTCACTAAATCTATTTATATTTCAAAATAGTCTTTGTTAAACGTTTCTCAATTAGATACATTTGTTAGTGTCTATGATACGATGGCGTTAGCTTACAGGATTCTTTGTTTAAAATAAAAAACTAAGTTGATTTGACACATTAAACATTATTTATGATCAAATTAGTCTATATCTTCACATAAATTCTATCAAATTAATAGCTGAATAAATAATATGATTACCGATAGATGTATACCTCATATTTAGGAGGACACCCATTAAATTGACACCCACCATTGATGGTGGTTGAAGGTGAAAAAAATTTAAATAATGCATATAATTAATTTTATATATTAAATATTTTTTAAATGTCAAATAAGGGTACCAAATATAGAGTGTACACCAAAAATTACTCTAAAGATATACTTTGGGTTAGGCTAGAAACAACGTTGTCTGCGAGCATTATAAAAATAGATGGACAACTTCTCTTCTTTTTTCCATACTTATAAGTTATAATTCTCTCCTACCTTCTCATATATCTTATATCTTTGTAGTATACAATTCCAATTCAACCCATTTACATGTCTCTTTTGCAATATTTACTTATTCCTTATTATTTGTCTATTTATGTTGTCATTAGCTAGTTATAAGACTTAATTGTATTTTTGTTTTCTCTATTTTAGTTGAAACACTAAAATAGTCATTTTATTTTATTTGTCTTTAGTTTTGGTCTAACAGAATTTTAATCTAAAATTTATGAAATGTCATTTTTTAATGATGTGACAAAAAAAAAAGATGATGTGGCAGTGGCTATGTAGATTAATTGTATTTTAATATTATTTAAAATTTGAAAAACTAATTTTCTATTTTTAAAAGCACATTTTTCAAATACATCAATATTTTCTTCAACAAACCATAAATAAATATAGAAAAAATTATCCAAAGTTAAAATAATACATCAATCATCGTAATAAGTTATTTCATTAACTCCACTCCCTTCATCATCAATATTCGGTAGAATATTAGTCAACAACAAAAGCCTTTCAAAAGTAAGTTGTAATGACATCATGCTTTGAAATTAGAGGGAATATTTCAAGTACATCAATATTAATCGACGATGCTATTGTTGGTTGCGGCTAATTCAAATATGACCAAATCAAGCCGGTTGGGATAATTGGATGATATGGAGTTTGATCAGTTGGAACTTGAGGAGGCTTCTTTGAAAGGAGGTTACTATGAATAAGGTGACACATTATACTAATAATTATTACAAGATTGTTGCTGCTATTGGAAGATTGTAGTTGCTCTTGTTGGAAGTATTAAGGAGGTTGTTGTTGCTGCCACTAGAAGATTGACAGTTGTTTCTGCAAGTATTGAGACATTGGATATTGTTGTTGCTGGAAGTGGAAACTACTGGTAAAAAGCATGAGGAAATTGTTGAGATGAGAACTCCTATTGTTGTGCCACTTCCAAGCCATTATGAATTTAATTTCTCAACTACTTCTTGTATCATATGTTGCGTTTTTTATCTCGCTCAATCATCTATTATTCCAGTAATTGCTCAATGTCAATAAATATCGACAAAAAGTGAAGATCGAATTGTACTAGCATAAGAAAAAGAAGATTCACTCTAAGTATATCCTAATGAGCCATTTACAAAAGTTGACGATAGACTACCAACACACGCCACACATCCTTTGTACTTGTCAGCAAGTAGGAATAGTTTGTTGATCATTCAATTCTTTCATGACTTCTTGAAGTTTTTTCTATATAAAAAATAAATTAATAAATAAATTAAAAATAATTAATATATAATAATTTAGAGAACATAGTTAATGAAATACTAAATGTAAGAAATAACATGAATATAGCAATGTAGTTCGGCTTGATAGACCATTCGTCGAAGTTCCTTTTCCTAAAATATTGATTATTAAGTTTAAATTTTTATGTTTTTGGTTTGTTAATTAACTGTTAAGAGTTAATATATATAAATATATATATATATATATATATATATATATATTATATATATTAATATATATATATATATATATATATATTTATATATATAAACAATAGAAATTCAAAATATACCACTTTCAACTTAAAGAACAACAAGAGTTCTGAAGCTGAAAATATAAAATAAAGAGTGTAAAATGCGAGACAAGATTTTAAGATGCGCCATTTTATAAATTTTAAATTACGATATGTAACCATAATTGTAGTTGTAATATTGTAGATTTTGAAATTTTCGCAACAGTAATCATAAATACGGTTGCATGGACTATATTTGTCTATATTTTTATATAATGTAAATATTTACGGCATAACCACAACCACAACTATAACTACAGTTTAAAATCATGTTTCATTTAACATTCTGATGGAGAATATAAAGACTTCCATAAAAGAGAACGGTCCTCCGACTCGTAAAAGTTAATGCCCTTACATTTGATGCATATCTTTCTATTCTACATTGGTGGGGTAGATTAATTTTTCAAAAACAGGTGCATAAAACACTTTCATGAAGATGGAATGGGGTTTGCTGCTTTGGATAAAACGTTGTTGATCAACGTAGAGAGCGGAGACTACGTTGTTAGAATTAAGATGAGTCATCGTAATTTTTAAAGTTATATAGTGTAACTTTTACAAATTAACCGTAATTCAACCTGATCCTAATAACTCCACCGTAGTCCCAACCATAAACTAAGAGGCAGAGTGAGGTCCATTTCTTTGAAATAACACTTGTTTGCAAAAACATCTTTCGTTGAAAGAACACTTCTTAAATCGTATATCGGCCATCTTGAGGTTAGGCTCGATTCTGCTACTAACAAATTCTCTTCTTAACAAAACAATTGGGACAATTTGCTTAAATAAATATTCTCTACGAAGGGATATAAAAGGTCAGCTTCGTTTAGCATATTAGTTAAGGAGTACACAAATAGTTCGGTGATTCGATTATGGTCTCTAGGATATTTCTAATAATACTAATATAATGTTATATAATGCTGTTAAAAAAACACAAATATTTTATTTTGTCTTTAATTACTACTCACTACGCGAAAAAACGCATATTACAGCGCTTTTTTTAAGCCATTTACAGCGCTTTTTCAAAAAAATAAGCGCTGTGGAATCGAGCGCTGTAAATGATACAACAGCGCTTTTAAACAAGCGCTATAAAACATGTAAATACAACGCGCGCTTGTTATGCACATTTTACAGCGCTTCTTCACAAAAAAGCGCTGTAATATGCACCCCATTATATGAGTTATGGGTCTGCTTTTAGAGCGTTTTTTAACACAAGCGCTGTAAAATGCACACCCATAATTTCATATATGGGTGTGCATATTACAGCGCTTTCTCAAAAAAGCGCTGTAAAATGCCCACCCATAATTTCATATATGGGTGTGCATATTACAGCGCTTTCTCAAAAAAGCGCTGTAAAATGCCCACCCATAATTTCATATATGGGTGTGCATATTACAGCGCTTTCTCAAAAAAGCGCTGTAAAATGCCCACCCATAATTTCATATTATGGGTCTGCATTTTACAGCGCTTTTCTTGTACATTTTACAGCGCTTTCTCACGAAAGCGCTGTAAAATGTGCACCATTAAAGCGCTTTAGAACAACATTTTACAGCGCTTTGTAAAAAAAGCGCTGTAAAATGTGTGTGTGTTTTTTTTTAAACGCTGTAAATTAATTATTTTAAATGAAAAACGCTTTTTAGCTTTTTATGACATTTTTTTAAAAAAGCGCTGTCTTTTATCTTTGTATCCAAAATTATTTTGATCCAAAATCACTTCACAATCAGTAGAACAGAACATATTATAGACAATCAGTAGAACAGAACATATTATAGACAATCAGTTCACACAATCAGTAGAACAGAAATCAGAACTCTGTAACTTTATTAACATATATGTAACTCTGTAATTTACAACCTAAGTAACTACATTCAGATACATATATACAACCTAATTTACAACCTAATTACCTACATTCAGATACGTATATATATATAACCTAATTTACAACCTAAACTACATTCAGATCCATATGCATGTTCATATATTGTGTCCTATGATCATTTACATATAATAACTAACAGAATATACATTATATGCACTAGCTACCATATAATATTCAGATCCCTTGCCCAGCAGCAAGCTATTTCCCAGAAAATCAAATAATTTTCATGTCAAGCACGTACTGACACCATTCTTCCTTTAATTCCATCAGATCTTCCTCAGAATATGATGGACTGGAATTGTCAAAGTACTGCAATATAAAAATTGAACATATTATATTAAGTTAGTATCAAATATATAGATAATTTATATATGAAAATCATATAATGCAAATACCGTACCGTTTCTGGGATAATAGTTTTATTCTTCTCAACAATCTCCTTCATGAATCTCAATATGTAGTACCCACAGTCGATGTTATTTGTTTGACGAGGGCACTTTATTGAGATCCATGTAATGTTATTAGACTTCTGCTTCGACACTTTAGCACCTCTTTGAGCTCGATAAACTTTTAAGGCACTATCGAATGAATAAATGTGATTATTAGAGCATGAATATTTATATATATATATATATATATATATATATGTGTGTGTGTGTGTGTGTGTGTGTGTGTGTGTGTGTGTGTGTGTGTGTGTGTGTGTGTGTGTGTGTGTGTGTGTGTGTGTGTGTGTATATATATATATGTAAGAAATAAATGAATATTACTTACGTGTCGAGCATAGTCTTTATTACGGGGTGATTGATGTAATTGCCGTGCACGGGATCCAAATAGTATATAACTTCAGAGACCGCATTGATTGCAAATAGCACTCAATGTGCCCTACAACAACAAAAAATTGGTTAAGCTATTTTGTTTATAGACAACTAATAAATTAAATTCCCATCAATTAAAAAAGATAAAATTACGTACCCTGAATTATATGGTGCCAAGAACAATTTATCACTTTCTTTATTTCCTAAAAACATATCTACAATGTAGTTTTTTACATTCTCTGGATCGAGTTTCCACATCGACATCTTATGTGGAGACAAGAATGAGTATTTATTTGACAATTTCCTCGTGCACACGACCTTCTCGTACAAAAACCTTCAATGAAAATTTTAAACTAGATTAATTACCAATACATTTAATTAATTACAAATAAATGCAATTAAAAGTATTTTTTACCTTATGTACAAGCTGATTACAGTAGCACTCAGCTCCTTATGTTCGAGAAGTTCGTACATGTGCTCCTTTTCGAGGTATTCAATATACTCATCTCCAAAGATGTCTTTATTCATTTGTACGATGGGCGAATCGTTGCTGCTGCCCATGTTCCTTTTTATTTGGATGTCAAGACACGCCCCGTATTTACCAAGGCGTGGCTGACTTTTATTAGGAGCAGCAGCAGCAGCGCCCGATTTTCCCCGATCCAGATTTTTTGTTGCTGCAAGTTTGGCAGCTTTATTACCCTCCAGCCTTTGTAGTTTGACAACCCTATTAACCTCCAATTTTTGAGGTTTGCTGCCTTTTTTTGGCTGTAGGGGTGGTTTATTTATTTGGACCTACAAAAATGAGGTAAAATGTTAGTTTATTGAATCTGAAAAAATGAAAAACCTTAGGCAATAAATGTGACAAACCTTTTCGGGAGATGTAACTGATTTGTCTTTGGGAATCTTTTTTTGGAGGGAAACAAGGTGTGTGGGCCATGCCACGTAACTGCTAATAGCGTCGCTTAAGAACTTCATATCTCCATCGTTGTCCGGTATTAGCGATGCCAACTTCTTCATTTTGAACTTCTAAATCTTTGTTTGTATCCATTTAACTACAACAAGTTCAACATGCAGTTTAGTATAACATCAACAAGCTCAACATCCATCATGCATTTTTCATGTAGTGACACCCTACATCAATAGTTAAAACATAAGTACAGTTAATATATAAGTTTGTTTAATACATAAGTAATTACATAAGCAAGTAAGTAGTAAGTAATTAATTACCTCGGGAATACTTTTCAAACCGACGTTGCAACTCCCGGTTTCACTCTCCATTTGTATTTCAGGTTGGAGCTGAACCGGAAGTTGCTTTTCTTTATTCGTATTCACCAAGAGTGCCACTTGCTCCGATAAGATTCTGAGCTTCTCTAATACTTCCTCGTTGGAAGGTTTTTGGCGCTTCTCTTGAGGAAAAAAGCTTTTGGGAGTTACGCCAAATCCTTTCCCCCTCACTCGACCGGAATACTCAGGGACATTAAACACTTTCCCAAGAATGTCCCTGCAAGTATCCTTGTTGCCCTCTTGAGTTTCAGAACTTTGTTCAATAATTTCCTAAAATACATGTAACATTAAAAAGATAAGTTCAATAGCATTTTTAAAATACAATATTAAAAAAATATTAAAGTGATAATATATTACACAAAGTTCTACAACTTTCTTGACATTTTCATTATCAACCACTCCATCTTTGTTAACACGCGCTTCCTTCCATAAGATATGACGACCCAAGGGTTGATCGGCTTGGGTGTCTTTTCTCTATTCGTTAAAATCATAAACAAAATAATACAAATTAGTTACACACTATAGTTTATAATACAAATTACTTCATTATATAAAAGTGATGTTTAATTACTTACAATTTGTTGTTCAAGGCGTGCATATCCCATACGTGATTTCTTGTATGGGTGTTTTGGGTTGCTTGCCCGTTCGCGATTTGCCTTACTAATATTCTATATAAAAAAAAAATAGCAATTGTGTAAAAAGTTAAAATACGCTACGAATATGAATAATAAAACACAAATGCTAATAAATTAATAACTTACGACAAACGCCGGGTCAGAACGTTTGGAAACAAATGCACTCCATTCATCCTTTGATATATAATGTTGATATATCTTTGGAGGTTCAGCATTTGTGTTTCCTTCTCTATCTTTTAGATAGAAATTTGAGAGATGGGATCTAAATCCACGATGGATTTTCCCAGCAACTCTCAAAACATATGACTTTCGTTCCTCATCAAGAACAAAAGTGGTCTGCAATGAAAACAATTATAAGTAATGTATTTTACAGAAAAAAAATTATAAATGACAAAAGAGTAGATCAAAATATTTACTTGAATGTCATTCCAGATGATATCTTTGGCATCCTTCAACGCCTTATCTCTCCAGTTGTCTATTGTTATTGGGACATTTTGACGAACAACAGCCCCAATGTAGCTTACAAACATGGAGCTGTTGGGGTCAACTGGCTGACCACTCTCGTTCCAGCCAACCTAATAAACTCATATAGTAAGTACATGCCCTAAACCCTAAAAAAAGATAAAAATCACACAGCAAACAAAGTATAGTATACCTCAAATTTAATCCCACTACTCCTTGCTTTAATCACCTTTTGCATTATAGTTGCACCACGTTTGACTTCTTTTTCATAAGTCTTGGAGGTGCCAACTTCTTCATTTTGAACTTCTAAATCTTTGTTTGTATCCATTTAACTACAACAAGTTCAACATGCACTTTAGTATAACATCAACAAGCTCAACATGGATCATGCATTATTATAAACAAACTCAACATGTATCAGTATATCTTAAAAAAGCTCAACATGCATTCTAATGATTACAAAAATTTAATAACATCAATACCTGAATAATGATGGTTCGAAGAAAGACGAAATGCAAAGAAAAGAGGGTTTGCAGAAAGTTCACAGAAATATGGTTCACAGAAATACGGTTTGAAGAAATACGTAATGAGGGTTACGTATTTCAATGAAAATATATTGTGTGAAATGGGAGAGATGATCTTGGATGGAAATAAGGTTCGAAATGAAGGAGATGATCGTGGAAATAAGGTTCGTAAAGGACGGGATGATAGGGTTTGCAAAAGAAGAGAAGAAATGAAGGTTGAGATGAAGGTTACGTAATGAAGAGGAAACTGAAGAGGTAACTGTTATATATACGTAACACTTTTACAGCGCTTTTTATAAGCCTTTTTACAGCGCTTTTTTTGTAAAGCGCTCTAAAAGGCTTCTTTAGTTAAATTCTTAAAAGGCTCTTTTACAGCGCTTTTGACAAATAAGCGCTGTAAAAGACCTCCGTGTGTTATTATGTTATTTGAATGCCTTTTACGCCTTTTACAGCGCTTTTGTCAAATAAGCGCTGTAAAAGACCTCCGTGTGTTATTATGTTATTTGAATGTTTTTTAAAGCCTTTTACAGCGCTTTTTACACATAAGCGCTCTAAAATGTCTCTTTATGTTAATTTTAAGAGGCTCTTTTACAGCGCTTTTTCCAAATAAGCGCTGTAAAAGACCTCCGTGTGTTATTATGTTATATTAATGTTTTTTAAAGCCTTTTACAGCGCTTTTTACACATAAGCGCTCTAAAATGTCTCTTTATGTTAATTTTAAGAGGCTCTTTTACAGCGCTTTTTCCAAATAAGCGCTGTAAAAGACCTCCGTGTGTTATTATGTTATATTAATGTTTTTTAAAGCCTTTTACAGCGCTTTTCCACATAAGCGCTCTAAAATGTCTCTTTAGGTTAATTTTAGAAGGCTCTTTTACAGCGCTTTTTCCAAATAAGCGCTGTAAAAGACCTCCGTGTGTTATTATGTTATATTAATGTTTTTTAAAGCCTTTTACAGCGCTTTTCCACATAAGCGCTCTAAAATGTCTCTTTAGGTTAATTTTAGAAGGCTCAACATGCAAAACCCACATAGTAGTAACTGGTCACCACCAAAATCCCTTCATCTTCACCAAACTCTTCTCCTTTTATGCATCTTCTTCACAAACATCAAAGCTTACTCTTTCACAATTCAATCTCCACCTCAACACCCTTTTTATCTCTTTACATTCTCTTTCCTTCTTAAATCGAAACTTGGTATTCAGGATCATTGCCATGTTGCGAAAAATGGGTTTGTGTCTGATGTTTTTGTTAACAATGTGTTTTTGGGTATTCCCATGATGCGTACAAGGTGTTTGATGAAATGGGTTAATGTCTGATGTTTTTTGGATTCCCATGATGCGTACAATGTGTTTGAAGAAATGGGTTTGTGTCTGATGTTTTTTGAATCCCATGATGCGTACAAGGTGTTTGAAGAAATTAGGTGTCTGATGAATATTATTTTTAAAGCCATTTGACAGCGCTTTGGCAAACAAGCGCTGTAAAATGTCTTTTTTACTCACTTTCAAAAGAGTCGTTTACAGCGCTTTGTGTGGAAAGCGCTGTAAAAGGTATAACACACTCATTATTTTATTTTTAAAATGATCGTTTACAGCGCTTTTTCCAAATAAGCGCTGTAAAAGACCTCCGTGTGTTATTATGTTATTATGTATCTTTTAGGTTAATTTTAGAAGGCTCTTTTACAGCGCTTTTTCCAAATAAGCGCTATTATTGTTTTTGTGTTTTGTTATGTTATTTTTTAAACAAGCTCAACATGCAAAACCCACATAGTAGTAACTGGTCACCACCAAAATCCCTTCCTCTTCACCAAACTCATGTGTTTTGTTTTATTGTTTTATTTTATTTTTGTGTTTGGTTTATTTGGGTTGGGATGACATTAAAAACCTTTTTATCAGTTCAGTTCAGAAAATAAATTAATCAGAACTTAGTATAAAACACTCAATTCAGATTACATGCATGAATTATTAGAAATGAGAATCTCTCTATTCAGTTCAGTTCAGTTCAGTTCAGAAAATAAATTAATCAGAACTTAGTATAAAACACTCAATTCAGATTACATGCATGAATTATTAGAAATGACAATGAGAATCTCTCTGTACAGTTCAGTTCAGTTCAGTTCAGAAAATAAATTAATCAGAACTTAGTATAAAACACTCAATTCAGATTACATGCATATTTACAATAACACAGTTCAGATTACATGCATAGCTTATATAAAACAATTAAACATATACATTAAGATGCCCTTCTTCTTTTCCTGGTGACATTCACATTTGTTTGTCCATTTACAATACGAAACGATGGATTAATCCAAATTCCCTCATCATGATCATCTCTAAGATATAAACCATCATCAGTTGAATCAATTTCATGTGGTTGTTGTGATGTTGCAAATAAAAGATCATTACCAACATCTTCATCATTATTGTTATCATCACTTATTTTATTGGTCGATAGGACAACAGACCATTTATCATTAGAAGGATCAGTGACATAAAACACTTGTTGAGCTTGCGACGCTAAAATAAAAGGCTCGTCTTTGTATCCCACCCTATTAAAATCGACAAGCAAGAATCCTGACTCATCAATCCGAACGCCATTATTATTATCGACCCACTTGCAACCAAATATAGGAACACGAAACATTGTGTAGTCTAACTCCCATATGCGCTCGATAACCCCAAAATATGATAGATTTGCATATATTGGGTTTTTGTCTTTTGCACTTGAGACATGCATCGCTTCAGCTACGAGAGTGACTCCACTATTTTGCATAGTGGTCTGATCATCTTGTTCTTTGGTATAAAATGTGTAGCCGTTAATAACATAACCAGTGTAAGAAAAGACATGTAAGCTCGGACCATTTGCTAGCCACCTCAATCTATTTGAAATTGATCCGGGGTCTATATCAAATTTTGACATTATGTGATTTTTTAACCATGTTACAAAACTTCGATTGTGCTCTCGAGTTATCCAATTTTGATTCCTATTCATGTTCAAACGAGATAACTGATCAATGTGTATTGTAACATACGGTTGAACCTCATCATCATTGTGCAGAACATACAATTGTGCCTGCTCCCATTCTGTCCTTGATATAGTCAGTAGTCTCCTTCCAGTTATCCCTTCTCCTGATAGTCTTCCCGAATGACGAGACATGGGAAGCCCTATGGATTCAACATTGGACAGATATTCAGTACAAAATTCAGCAGCCTCTTCAACAATGTATCGTTCAGCAATACAACCTTCTGGTCGACTTCTACTTTTTACGTACCCTTTTAATATTTTCATATATCGTTCTATCGGATACATCCATCTCATATAAGCTGGCCCACAAAGTTGTGTCTCCTTAACCAGATGAACAGTAAGGTGAACCATTATATCAAAAAACGATGGTGGGAAATACATTTCAAGCTCACACAAAGTAACAACAATTTCCCTCTGCAATGTCGGTAATTTCTGAGGGTCGATCACTTTACTACAAATTTCCCTGAAGAAGAAACATAATCTAGTTAAGGCTAGTCGAACTTTTTCAGGTAAAATGGAACGTATACCTATTGGTAGCAAATGCTCCATTATAATATGACAATCATGGGTCTTCAAACCTTTTAACTTGAGGTCTTTCATACAAACCAAATTTTTAATGTTCGAAGAGTATCCTTCTGGAACTTTAACTTCGTGTAGAAATTTACATAAAACAATTTTTTCCTTTCTAGATAGAGTATGAGCGGCTGGAGGTAGAT
>NC_021162.2:52904682-52913079 GCF_000331145.2 Cicer arietinum | reverse complement strand
CCTCTAAATTTGCACGAGAAATAGCTCACGAGGCAGTAATGAGTTCAACACCGATAGATATTGAAATTTACGACTCCGAAAATTATTTTGAGAGTGTACGAATGACAAATAGGTGTGACAACAAGATGCCTAATGGAAACGTATGAACATATAAGCTATTTACGTTGCACTATTACCATTGATTTCTTGTCTAAAATTGAAGTGCACTTAATTCCAACATTATGCTACCAATAATTACTATTTCTTTAATTTTATTAGGTTGTTACAAAGCCAATTGAAATTTATATGTATGAGTTAATTTGAATTAACTAATAGAGTTCACCATATATTGAAGGGTGTCACACACTAATTTTAATTAAATAAATAAATTAGAGATTGTCACATCACCCTTTTAATTTTTTTATCTAATAGTTACGAAACCAAAAATTTCATAGAATTATTTTTGTAGACAATTATAATAAAATTATAATTTTAGTTTAAAAGAGATGAATTCATGAGATACAAAAAGGACAATAGTCTTTTTGTGTCCTCTCTTAATTGCACAAAAAAACTTATAACTAAATTTATAATCTTTCTTTAAAAAATAAATTAAGGGTGTTTAAAATGAATTAATGCACATCATGTCAAGAAAACACCATGAATTGTCATAAAATCTTGTCATAAAGGAGAGTAAAAGAATGAGTCAAGTCACTAATTTTTGTTTTTATAGGATGGACCAAGAATATTTTCAAAACACTTATACATAAAGGTTGGTTTCACTAACTCTATAATATCTCCTAAAATGAATACTTTTTTGGTCGCAAATAAAACTAACAAACAATATAACATATAAATTATAATTTAATTAAATAATTGGACTAATATTTTATCAACTAAAATAAATCAAGAAAGACAAGAATACCACTCACACAGAACAAAATAAAACAAACATTTCTAACACATCAATTTCATGATTATCGAAACTAATCAAATAAAAAAATGTCCATTTATGAAATAAGGTGACATTCACATTTGTTTGTCCATTTACAATACGAAACGATGGATTAATCCAAATTCCCTCATCATGATCATCTCTAAGATATAAACCATCATCAGTTGAATCAATTTCATGTGGTTGTTGTGATGTTGCAAATAAAAGATCATTACCAACATCTTCATCATTATTGTTATCATCACTTATTTTATTGGTCGATAGGACAACAGACCATTTATCATTAGAAGGATCAGTGACATAAAACACTTGTTGAGCTTGCGACGCTAAAATAAAAGGCTCGTCTTTGTATCCCACCCTATTAAAATCGACAAGCAAGAATCCTGACTCATCAATCCGAACGCCATTATTATTATCGACCCACTTGCAACCAAATATGGGAACACGAAACATTGTGTAGTCTAACTCCCATATGCGCTCGATAACCCCAAAATATGATAGATTTGCATATATTGGGTTTTTGTCTTTTGCACTTGAGACATGCATCGCTTCAGCTACGAGAGTGACTCCACTATTTTGCATAGTGGTCTGATCATCTTGTTCTTTGGTATAAAATGTGTAGCCGTTAATAACATAACCAGTGTAAGAAAAGACATGTAAGCTCGGACCATTTGCTAGCCACCTCAATCTATTTGAAATTGATCCGGGGTCTATATCAAATTTTGACATTATGTGATTTTTTAACCATGTTACAAAACTTCGATTGTGCTCTCGAGTTATCCAATTTTGATTCCTATTCATGTTCAAACGAGATAACTGATCAATGTGTATTGTAACATACGGTTGAACCTCATCATCATTGTGCAGAACATACAATTGTGCCTGCTCCCATTCTGTCCTTGATATAGTCAGTAGTCTCCTTCCAGTTATCCCTTCTCCTGATAGTCTTCCCGAATGACGAGACATGGGAAGCCCTATGGATTCAACATTGGACAGATATTCAGTACAAAATTCAGCAGCCTCTTCAACAATGTATCGTTCAGCAATACAACCTTCTGGTCGACTTCTACTTTTTACGTACCCTTTTAATATTTTCATATATCGTTCTATCGGATACATCCATCTCATATAAGCTGGCCCACAAAGTTGTGTCTCCTTAACCAGATGAACAGTAAGGTGAACCATTATATCAAAAAACGATGGTGGGAAATACATTTCAAGCTCACACAAAGTAACAACAATTTCCCTCTGCAATGTCGGTAATTTCTGAGGGTCGATCACTTTACTACAAATTTCCCTGAAGAAGAAACATAATCTAGTTAAGGCTAGTCGAACTTTTTCAGGTAAAATGGAACGTATACCTATTGGTAGCAAATGCTCCATTATAATATGACAATCATGGGTCTTCAAACCTTTTAACTTGAGGTCTTTCATACAAACCAAATTTTTAATGTTCGAAGAGTATCCTTCTGGAACTTTAACTTCGTGTAGAAATTTACATAAAACAATTTTTTCCTTTCTAGATAGAGTATGAGCGGCTGGAGGTAGATATGTGCGATTTCCTTTCTTTACTGGAGCCAGTTCATTTCTTATTCCCATATCGACCAAGTCCAATCTTGCATTGACGCCATCTTTAGACTTTCCTGGAACATTGAGTAACGTACCAATAACACTTTCAAATACATTTTTTTCAATATGCATCACATCGAGGAAATGTCTTACATACAATGACTTCCAATATGGCAATTCAAAGAAAATTGACTTTTTCTTCCACCCAGTTTTCACCAGCTCTCCCGCAAAAGGTTTGCCAAATTTATTGGTCAAACCTTGTACTTTTTCAAGTATTTGATATCCAGTCGGTGCTAAAGGAGCTTTACCTTCCTCTGATTTTCCATTGAATGCATTTCTCCACCCACGATACTGATGACTATAAGGTAAAAATCTACGATGTCCAAGAAACACATTCTTCTTACAATGTTTCAACCGCATCCAATTTGTACTCTCTTCACATATAGGACATGCACACTGACCTTTAATGCTATATCCTGATAAATTACCATATGCTGGAAAATCATTAATTATGCCGAACAACATAACCCTTAAATTGAAACATTCTTTCTTATACCCATCATAAACTTCCACACCTGTCTCCCACATACTTTTTAAATTTTCGATTAGAGGAGTCAAGTATACGTCGATATCATTCCCCGGTTGTTTGGGTCCAGAAATTAACAGAGACAACATCATAAACTTACGCTTCATACATAACCATGGAGGTAGGTTATATATTACCAAAATCACAGGCCACGTGCTATGTGAGATGCTTTGAAGACCATGTGGATTCATTCCATCAGTAGAAAGTGCAAGTCTTAGATTTCTTGACTCTATCCCGAATTCAGGATACTCGTGATCAATTTTTGCCCATTGTGGGGAATCTGCAGGGTGTCGAAACATTCCATCTCTAATTCTTTCATCTGCATGCCATGTCAAGTGTTTTGAATCTTCTTCACTGCGATACATGCGCCTAAATCTTGGTATTATAGGAAAATACCACACGACTTTTGCTGGAGTAGATTCTTTCTTCTTATATCGAGAGACATTGCATTTCGGACACGCCTTAAGTAGTTCATATTCGTTTCGAAATAAAATGCAATCGTTAGGACACGCATGAATCCTTTCGTAACTCATTCCAATAGAACACAAAATCCGTTTAGCCTCGTAGGTTCGACTGGGAAGTTCATTATCATCTGGCAACATATCTTTTATGAGTGTTAATAATTCCGTAAAGCTTTTATCAGACCATCCATTACTCGCTTTTAAGTTGTACAACTTTAATATCGCTGACAGTCTTGTGAATTTAGTACAACCATTATATAATTCTTTCTCTGCATCACTCAACAAACTTTCAAACATTTTAGGACAATCTCGAAGATCTTCTTCAACTGCTTTTGCAATCTCATCAACTCGGTCCGGCTCATATGTATCTGTATCGAAATCAGTTGAAGCATATGTAGAACTATTCTCAAAATTAATGTTTCCTTTTTTTTTCTCACCATGTCTTATCCAACATGTGTAGCTTTGATCAATTCCATTACATACTAGATGTCCTTCTAATTCATCTTCTCTAACACGTTTTCCAAAACAACATTTTAAACAAGGACAAACTACTCTATTTGGATCTTTTGCATTCTTCACTGCAAACTCAACAAACTCCTTCACTCCAATTTCATACTCTTTTGACAATCGATTGGCTGAAATCCATTTCCTATCCATATTATACCACCTATATAAATGCAGTAACAAAAATAATAAGCTTTCAAAACATATCAACAAGTTTCAAAAAGAAACCAATATCAACTAACAATTTCAAAACAGAACAGATCATGTGGTATGAGTTTTTGACAATTTTTGACAATTTCAAAACAGAACAGATCATGTGGTATGAGTTTTTGACAATTTTTGACAATTTCAAAACAGAACAGATCATGTGGTATGAGTTTTTGACAATTTTTGACAATTTCAAAACATAACAGATCATGTGTAAAAAATACCTTAGACAACGTAGATGGCCGCACAGTACGTAGAGGATATTAGGGTTCCCAACGTATATAATTATTTGAAAGATGTAGAGGATATGAGGGTTTCCAACGTATATAATTATTTTAAAGATGTATTTTACAGCGCTTGTGAAAAAAGCGCTGTAATAGGTAGTTAAATTCAATGAAAGCGCATGTGTTTTACAGCGCTTGTGAAAAACGCGCTGTAATAGGTAGTTAAATTCAATGAAAGCGCATGTGTTTTACAGCGCTTGTAAAAAAAGCACTGTAATAGGTAGTTAAATTCAATGAAAGCGCATGTGTTTTACAGCGCTTGTGAAAAAAGCGCTGTAACTGATACGCGAAAGCGCTTCCTTTTACAGCGCTTTTTTGACAAGCGCTGTAAAAGCCTTATAACGTGATGCGCAAACGTTATATGACCTACTACAACGCTTGTTTTACCGCGCTTTGCATCAAAAGCGCTGTAAAAGGTTCCGTTATTTTTAAAATATAATTACAACAGCGCTTGTGTTTAGCAAGCGCTGTAAAATGGGCGCTGTTAAATGTCATTTTTGGCGTAGTGACTTCTAAAATATCTTTAGTTAATTAACATTTTTGTCTACAGTCAATAATAAGTACTATAAGAATTTAATTTCTAAAATATTTAACACTTTTAGTCTATCTCAACCAATCATTTTTGTGATCTTAAAGGTGATTAAAGTAAACGTCAATTTTTATTTTGTCTTAGAAAAGATAATAAATTTTATTATAATTAACAACATCAAATATTTTAATTGATTTGATTGTTGTAATTAATTGATTGTATAAAATATTTTTACATTGTCAGTGCATCTATTTATAATATATTAAAATAGCGTCACTAACCATTCTTTTGTCATCTCATTGTCAGATCAACTATATGCTTATGTGTCACTCCAACTTTACTTGTAGATAAATTCTATTTATAAATTCTCAATTATCAAACTTAAGCTCCACTAACCATGCTTATTTTTAACAAATTTAATAAAACTATTTATAAATTCTTAAGTATCAAACTATTTTATGACTTCCGTTTGACGATTTGTTATTCGAAAAAATGTAACTACTACTCCATACGAATCTCGAAGGAGTTATACAGGATTGAAATGCTTTCAACCTTTTTCAATGTTTTGTTTCTTCAAAAAATCCTTTATGGATTCTTCACCTCTTAACTTTGTATACGAATGGACACTTCGATATTTAGTATATGAATGTGAGTGGCTTACATCCATTTGTTTCAGGAAAAACAATACTTATTGCACAGTAAAATGAAATGTGAAGTGTGTAAGCCCAATTTTGATTTCGGTATAGCGCTGTCATTTTTATAATTAACTTTGCAAAATTCAAATTAGTCTCAGATCCATTTAAATGTTTATTACTTTAATTAACTAAGTTGACTGATCTATATGAAAGAAGATGAAAAGGTTGATAATTACTTTGAAAGAACCTTAACTATAATATCCATGGTGAAAAAATGGGAGAAAGAGTCATAGTAGAAAATATCCTCTGATCGATGGCAACGAAGTTCAATTATGTAGTTTGTGCCATAGAAGAATCAAACGAAGGTTGCTTGTTCATGACTAGAAAATGAAGGTGTGTAAAGAAGAAGAGCAAGTCGTGAAAGTATCATCTGGAACAAGAGGTAGATGTTGTGGTGGTAAGGATGATATAGAGGTAAATCTTTAAATAAAGATTCAATTGAATGTTATAATTGTCACAAGCTAGGTCGTTTTCGGTATGAATGTCCTAGTTTGGAGGATTGGGCAAATTATGATGAGTATGATGAAGAGATGTTGTTAAAGTGTGGTACTTGGACTCTGAGTGCAGTAACCACATGTGGTTGAGCTAAATGGGAAATTCATAGAAACTGTGACAATAGGAAACAAATTTTAATTGAAGGTGATGGGGAAAGGAAATGTGAAACTGCAGATCGATGGAGTAATTTAGGTTGTCACAGAAGTATACTATATACCTGAACTTAAAAACAATCTTCTCGGAATAGGTAAACTTCAGCAAAAGAGTCTAACCATTATTTTCAAGGAGGATGTGTACAAGGCATATCATCAGGAAAATGGCTTAATCATCACTTCAAGAATGCCTTCAAACAAGCTATTTCTTATAATTGCTTCAACTATTATGCCATCATGTTTGCAGATTGTGTGTAATGATGTGACTTACTTATGGCACTATAGGTATGGTCACTTAAGCCTAAAACGCCCAACTGACGCTAACCAGTGCCGGTGTCTTGTGGAGTAAATGGGACACAAATATTTATAAAAAATAAAAAAAATAAAAATAAAAAGCAAAGATTTAAGGGTATCTAAGAGGGGTTGTACTTGTAGCACTCACAAGGGTGGGTTCATATCTATTGGACATGTCAAATAAAACCTCTATACATATATATATATATATATATATATATATATATATAGATATATATATATATATATATATATAAAAGCTAAACATTATACAAAAATTTGAAAAAATCATATCAAATCAAAATTGAATTATAATAAAAAATTAGTTATACATGTATATATCTATCTGAATATCAAATACTAACAAAAGAACATTTTAATAATTGATTATTATTGTCCTTTCATTTTTTTTGTAAAATCATTAATAATATATTTTAAATAAGATTCTTTAAAAAATTATTTTCAATTGAAATCACTAATAGAAAATTGAGTTTTTAATTCAGCAGATTTAAATCGTTTACGTGCCACCAGACTTAACAAAAATGAGACGGAGGTATATTTAAGTCGGTTGCTCATATAAACGAGTTAACAAAATGAGGCGGTGACAATTTTTTAAATATATGAAACACATAAAATTAAAAAATTAATATATCCCATCAGACTTCGTGTCTAAATCGGTTACTTCTAAACAACTTAAGAAAATGAGGCGATGACAATTTTGTAAATATTTAAAACTTATTTAACGCGTTTATATTGATAACCGACCTAAAACATACTACAATAATATAATATATTGTTCATTTGCTTAATCATACGATATTTACAAGTGTTTGTTCAAGTTATTGAATAATAAATTTACATGAGTAATTTTTTATAACTTTGTACTCTTCTAGTGTTGATAATATAATAAGACGTTGATAAAATGATTAATATATGTGCTCATAAATTCATTTAGATAATATCATATTATTTGAACGAAAAAAATATATGTCAAATTCATTTTTTTTTTCTAACTATTCTTTATTTTACATACAGTTACTTATTTTTAACAAATGATTATGGATCGTAGTTGGATGAATACTAATTATTATTATTTGAGTAAATGTAAAAGTGTGAATAAATTTTTACAATTTACTTTAAAAAAAAACTTCATAAAAACCAAAGAAAATTTTATTGTTGGTAATTTTTAAATGTAACTAGTTAACATCTTAACATAGTTGTTTCATGGATGCAAGCATATAATTTTTTACACGTTGTTATTGATTGTATTTTTTTATATTTGTATGATACAAAATTATAAGTTGTTATTGATTGTATTTTTTAATGTTCATATGATAAAAAATTAAGATTCAGCCGATATTGATTGTGTGTTTCTTTTTTTCCAGATCTTTGATGACTCCAGATCAATTCACCGAATCAAAGTAAAGAAGTTCGAAAATGTTGTGTGAATTTTATTTTGAAATTAATTGAAGAAAATAACGATACTAATATATGTCTATTGAATATTGCTATATTGTGATTTTGTAATTTTGTTAATGGATATCTAATTTTTTTTCCTTGTCAACATTAGTCGGAAATGGGATACATCTTATTTGTACTCTATATTATTTTTATATAAATATATATGAGATATTGTGATATAAAATTTTGATCGTAAGTACAAAACTCTTATTTGAAATTTAATACGAAA
>NC_021162.2:52900142-52904645 GCF_000331145.2 Cicer arietinum | reverse complement strand
ATATAATTTTTTACACGTTGTTATTGATTGTATTTTTTTATATTTGTATGATACAAAATTATAAGTTGTTATTGATTGTATTTTTTAATGTTCATATGATAAAAAATTAAGATTCAGCCGATATTGATTGTGTTTTTTTTTTCCAGATCTTTGATGACTCCAGATCAATTCACCGAATCAAAGTAAAGAAGTTCGAAAATGTTGTGTGAATTTTATTTTGAAATTAATTGAAGAAAATAACGATACTAATATATGTCTATTGAATATTGCTATATTGTGATTTTGTAATTTTGTTAATGGATATCTAATTTTTTTTCCTTGTCAACATTAGTCGGAAATGGGATACATCTTATTTGTACTCTATATTATTTTTATATAAATATATATGAGATATTGTGATATAAAATTTTGATCGTAAGTACAAAACTCTTATTTGAAATTTAATACGAAAGATTGTATGGATTAGGAGCATGCACACAAAATGAGAAATTTATATAAAATAAAAAATAAAAAAAATTATTATTTTAACTATATCTATTAAGTCAGTTGGTCAAAATATCCAACTTAAAAAGTTGATGTGTTATATTGAATTTATGATGTTTAAGTCGGTTAAGTTAAATCGACTTAATATGATGAAGCTCTGTTAAGTCGGTTCATGAAACGAGTTAAAAAACATGTTTTTTAAGTCGTTTGCTGTTAACTCGGGCACGGAACCGACTTAAAATGTACATTTTAACTGACTTAAAAAGATAAAATTCTACTAGTGAATCAACGCAAGACTATATAGTTTATTTTACGATATTGTAGATTGGAAATATAATTTTAATAATTTCAATTTTGAAAAACTCCTCTTAGCAAATGCAAGGCAAACAGAGATAGTTAATATAATTCTATAAGATTGCATGCATTAAAAAAAACAATAAAATGTTTTAAGAAAATTCAACATAAAAAACCTTAATTTTGATTCAATTGTTAAAATAGAATTTTGCTATCAAGATCATGAGCATAACTATGTTTTAAATAAGTTTTAAGATTTTTTGCAACATAATTTTAATAAAAATAACAAATTTGTCTCTTGTCTATGTATAAATTTGAGTTAAAACTTTAAAGTAGATAAAAAAAATTA
Source organism: Cicer arietinum (assembly GCF_000331145.2). Classification (NCBI taxonomy): domain Eukaryota; kingdom Viridiplantae; phylum Streptophyta; class Magnoliopsida; order Fabales; family Fabaceae; genus Cicer; species Cicer arietinum. Next base: position 52,903,519 of record NC_021162.2, on the reverse strand, counting down.
AATATCTAATTTAAATTGAAACATAAAATAATACTATATTACAATATATAAAATACTTCATTCGTGTTTTTTCTTTTTTTGTATTAGACATTTGGGTCAGCAAAATGAGTACTTTTTTTATTTAAAATTATTATAATACGACAATATAATTTTTTAGTATAAATTTCTTAACTTAAAATTTAAAGCCGTGTTCAACCGCAATTCTAGAACACCTTCGGGATCCTTGTGAATCTAGCCTCACTCACGCTCCAACATTTGTTCAAAGTTTGTTTCATGGAATGCGGGTATCTCTAATCTTCTAAAAGGGTGTCCAATTCTTGAGGATTTTGAAGCAAAATATTTAAATTTGACTAATTAGTACTGTGTAGCGGCGGAGCTTAACCACAAAATTTGGAGTATTAAACATTAAAATTATAATATATAAATTAAATATGGAAATAATTATATAGCAAAAAATTAAATTGTAATAAACACAAAATAGAGTATCAAATAATTTAATTACATGAGCTAAAAATATCTTAAAATAATGATCTATGCTCTTTAATTAACTTGAAATCATCAATAATAGATTCATAACTGATATTTGCAGCAATTTCTCTTTTAATATAAATTGTCATGCTATTTGCCAAAAAGTCAGCTTCCATCTTGTTTCTTAACTTAGACTTAATAATTTTTATTGTTGAAAAATATCTTTCAGTTGTGGTAGTAGAAACCAGAAGAGTCGTGATAAGACTGAATAGTCTATCAATCAAGTAAAAAATTTGCGTATTTTCAGTTGCAACCAAACATGAGCATAATTCTTAGATAGTTAACAAATTCTTTAAATTTAAATCTTGACGAGCATCAACCAAGAAATGACAGTAAAAATTATTTCAACTCTAAAATAATGTCCTATTGTAACCTGACCTTGTTGAAGACGAGACCGCCCAAATCTAATTGTTGAATGAACATCATTAAGATCGTGAATCTCAATATCAAGTTTTTCACAAAAAAGTTTTCACTTCAGTATATAATGCATCCCAACCAATGTCTTTCAAGGCTTGAATAAGAGACTTTGTTGTTCCAACCAAACACGTGACATTAACTACATCCTAAGATTGTTGTTGTAAGGCAAGCATATCAGTTATCCCATAATGTCTTTCATCAAATGCAAGATAAATATAAAATCAAACGCCTTCAAATAATTATAAGCACTATCAGCATCCCCACATGTAGAATAACTTGCTCTTTCATTTGTAATATTTTTTTTAAACAATACAAGTTGCTTCATACATATTTATCAAGCTATAAATAAAAGAGAAATGTGATCATCAGCGAGTATCTCTAGCTCGTTTCAAAGTACCAATTTGATTTACACATTTACTAGTTACAATCTATCTCATCAATTTTTAGCAAATGTGCAATTTCCTCTAATTGAGTAGCTCGTAACTCATCATGACGCTTAGTAGAAGAACAAACAAAATTAACAACAGAAGTCAACTTCTCAAAGAATTTATAAATTGGAACAACTTATCTTGATGTAGTAACCAAGACAAGTTGCAATCAATGAGCAAAATGATGGACATAATATGCATAAGGACAATATTTCATAAACAGTGTTTGTAAACTATTTCATTCTCATATCATATTACTAGTATCATCATACCCTTGACCACGTATGTTAAAAAGATTATGTCTAGAAAGTATATTACATACTTCTTCTTTTAGAGTTAAAGTTGTATTTTCTTTAACATGTGCCACACAAAAAAAAAAAACATTGCTCTTGTATTAAACCAAATTTATCAACAAAACTTAACACAAGAGACATTTATTCCTTTTTTGATTCATCACAAGTTTCATCTACAATGATGCATAATTTGGAATCACCAATTTCTTCACATATATGTTTTTTCACCCTACTAGAAATAATATGCAAGAGATCTTTTTGAATTTGATGTGAAGTATACTTATAATTATATGAAGTATTTTTCAACACAACTTTTGCAACTTCATCTTTGTTAGAGGCCAAGAGTTTTATCAATTGAAGATAATAGCCTTGATTTCTTGACTCGCTAGTTTCATCATGTCCCTAAAAGCACAAATATGAAGTGTTAACCAACAAACAATGTCAATTGATGTCTTGAGACGTATTCGATTCTTCAAAATTTGTTCTGTAACACCCCAAATTTTATAACAAACTATTTTATTAATTAAATAGAAATTTAATAATTAACTTGATGTTAAAATTATTTTACAATATATGTTGATAAATTTTGGGAATAATTTATGTTATATGTGTGTTTTCTACAATGTGCTAGTTTTATACATATTTGACTAAATGAGCGATATAAATAATAATATTATATTTTTATTATTTTATATATTTTTCTAAGAAATAATGGTATATTAGTGTAAATATTTTAAAGAATAAGATTTAGACGATTTTACGTGTATATGCGAGTTTTGATAATTAATATCATATTTTCTTGTGTGTTTGATTAATATTAAATATGCACGTAATTATATTTAATTATTTTTAAAGATATCTTATTTCAATTATTTAATTTATAAATAATCATCTTGAGATAGTAGTAATATTGTGTTTGATTTTCTTTATTTTTATATATTTATTTTGAAATTGTGATTATATATATATATATATATATATATATATATATATATATATATTATGATTTAGTAATTAATATAAAATATTGTTGTTATATTTATTAATGTTATAATTTTGACTATTCTCTAATGATATATTATTATATCGTGAGTATTTTGAAAAATAAGTATAATTATAGTGATTAATTTGAATATGAGAGTTTGAGTTGTTAATAATATGTATTCTTTTAAAGGTCAATTGTTTTAATTACTCTAATTCATCAAGTATTAGTTTCAAAATATTAGTAATTAAATTGTGTTAAACAAAAAAGTGTAAAAAAAATAACTTTGGTAGTTGTTGGTTTTATTAAAAATAAATAAATAAAGCTTAAAATGTATTTCATGGGTCAAACCCAAGTAAAACCTAATTAAAGAATAAAATAAAAGGAAAATAGAGGAAGAATAAGGTATGTAGCGGCTGCTCTCAAGAAGAATTGGAGGAAAAATAGAAGAAAATTGATACTGGCGATTTATAACTGTCTCAGAAAATTTTCTCTGTTTCCGTCGAAATTTCAGTATGTTATTTTATACATTTAGTTAGTCAATTAAACATATTTTCCCAGATTTTTAACCATACCAATTTCTCTCTAAAATACTCGACTTCTCCTTCTGTAGAATTTGTTATTTTGCACCGTTCTCCTTCATCGTAAGTCCGATTTGAGTGAAACCAACGCCAAAACGACCGTGTGAAAAGTGGCTATATTATCCACTGATTGGTTTTCTGATTTATG
>NC_021162.2:52897322-52899844 GCF_000331145.2 Cicer arietinum | reverse complement strand
CTCATAATTTATTTTTAACGTTTACCCATAAACTGTCGAGTTAGATCGATTGATGGACAAAGAGTCAATGAACAAAGGTTGTTTGCTCGTGGAATCCTATTGGGGTGTGAAAGCGTCAAAATAAGGTAAGGGGTGAGAGAGCGTTTGAATTCATGAGTATAATATATTGTGAGATGAACGGGAAAACCGTATTTCCCAACGATTCATCCGGGGCTCGCTACGTACGACAGTAGCCCTTTGAGTGATAAATTAATTAATATGCAAAATAGAAATTGTGAGATTAAGATATGGAATATAAATATTTATAGGGTGCTGATTGATTCGTTAAATTGTGTGGTATTTAATATTATTGTGATATTTGATTTAATATCGTTAAATGTTGGGCATTTGATATTATTGTGATATTTAATTTAATTTCGTTAAATGTGTGACATTTGATATTATTGTGATATTTGATTTATTGTCGTTAAATGTGTGATATTTGATATTATTGTGATATTGGATGTCAAATGAATTTTATGAATATGTTTGATTATACATGTTTAGGTGATGTGATAATAAAATGTGGATGCATTTTGATAAGTTTTATGTGATTATGATGATGTATAATTAATAATAATGATGTTATAAATTTGTGATAAGTCTATGTGATGATGTATGATTGATGAGATTGATGTTATAAGATTGTGATGAGTATATGTGATGACGTGTGATTATTGATAGTGATGTTATAAATTATGATGAGAATATTGTGATTCCAATATGTATTTGAGATGAAGGTCTTAATGGAGTACCATATGTCAATGAGGGGAGAAAATAAATATTGAGAATTTGTGAAGTGGAGATTATTTTGTCATCATATAGGTAGGGTCTGACAAGCCTAGTGATTCTGGGGAAGTACAACTAAATGAGCCTGATTGTGGCGGTCTGCTGTTGAGCCTTAAGGCAAGATTGTTAGACCTTGGAGGTATTCGGGTGGGGAATTCCTAGGTGACTTGGAGGTAGCACTCCAAATGTCGGGAGCTACCACATAACACACGTTTACCTCGACTGTCACGTATATGTGTCTCAGGTTGAGTTGAGGGGATCTATGAGGACAGAGCCAATTTGAATTGTCCGTCCACCGGGATGGTGGCATAGTATCAAGCCTCCTAACCAAGTACTTCAGAGTTAGAGTGGTAGCACATTGTGAAGTAGAGTCTAAGCTCATGCATAGCATTGCATTTTATTGTGATTGTTTTGTTGTGATTAATATGTATCGTGTGTGGTGATAATTTCTCTTAGATGATTTGATGTTATAGTGAGGTTTAGGGTGTCACATGTTCTGGTAGTATTCCTAATATGTCCATCTTGATTCAACAAGTATAGAAAAGCTTTCATTACATTGTTGTATGGTGATCAAGGATCCATCCCTGTGTGTTTGAGAAAAGCGCAATATTTTCCATTTTTAACTTTCTTTCAACCTTTAAAATTCGTACCAATGAAGACATCTGATCTGGGACATCCATTTGGTCTTTTGCTAAATAGATAACATGGTAAGCAATATGCAACATCTTTATAAGGTGAATATTCTAGTCATGAAGAAAATATGATAAACCAAGTGTATTGAAACCGTCTTAGATGAACCACGTTGTCGGATAAAGGATATTGTTCTAAATTTATTTGATAAGGAATAAATTTTAGATAAGCTCTTCGTATTGCATCCAATTGATTTTGTGGATATTGTCAAATTTGATGGCGCTTTTCGGGTCACGTTCTAAATATTTCTCAAAGTCATCTTTGAAAACTCTTGGAATCTTAGAAAGATGATTTTCATTTTCTTCAATTTTTGGATTCTTAGAGATAGTTTCAAATGCAGAAGTTATAATTTCTTATTCTCTTTCACTCTCACAAAAAATTTTCTAAAAGAAGAATCTATTCTTTTACTATTCTTCGTTCTCATAAACTTCTCTAATAAAAATAAAAAATTTAAATAAATCTGTAAACTACATGTTTTTGATGACGACAAGACCACCAACTATGGACAATGCAGTAAGATCAAAAAGAAGATCAAACTATCTTCAATAAGCTTCAAAATCCAAATAATAAATGATTAAATGTTTAATGCATATGAAAATATGAATTGTTCTCATGTATTTGAACTATTGATTTGTATCATATACCTTTACATTTAATCATTTATTATTTGGATTTTGAAGCTTATTGAAGATAGTTTGATCTTCTTTTTTATCTTGCTGCATTGTCCATAGTTGGTGGTCTTGTCGTCATCAAAAACATGTAGTTTACATTCTCCCCCTTTTTGATTATGACAAAATGTTGTTGTGAAGAGAGTGTATAGTTGAAATCATTGCTCCCCCGTAATAGGTGCATACTCCCCCGTTGTATGTGATGATTTGAAAAAAAATTGTTTTTGAGTACCTACAAGGTTTGAAATGCAACAACAGTACCAAATTTTCTCCCCCTTTTGACATGATCAAAAAGAAGAAAAAAAGAAAAAGAGACATACAAGTTTCGAGTATAAT
>NC_021162.2:52889604-52894922 GCF_000331145.2 Cicer arietinum | reverse complement strand
CCCCCCCCCTCCCCCTAGGCGTACTTCTATACTTACAAAATCAACAATCAGGGATTCAATCAGTCAAATTAATGCAAAACAAAAGGAGTCAAAAATCACAGTCACAATCACAAATAAAAATATACTTGTCACAAATAAAAAAAAAATTATCAATAAATTATAATCATTGTCACAAATCAGAGATAATATGCACAAATCAGAGTCACAATTACAATCACAAATAAAAAAAATTATTATAAACAAACCAAAGTCACACAAATCAAACTCAACTCACAAATAACATATCACAAATCAGAGACATTATCCAAGTTGGTCGAGGCAAACATTGGTACCATACCTTCTCTTTATGATTTTCCTCCTATGTGTGTGCCTTATGAAACGTTGAGTTTCTTCGCTTGGAACAAGCTCGTACTTCAGTCATGTTTTTATTTTATTTTTCTTTTAGAAAAAATAGTTTAATGATTAAACTCATACTTTAAGTATTTAAAACAATGGGAGAATTTTAGATTTAAAATCGAGTCCTTGTTCATCAATATTCTTGTAATTATTAGTTGTATTTATAAGATTAATTGTTATCAAATTTATTATCCATTTTTTGGTGGACACCCTCTTAGGGTGTATACATACATCTTGAATCATTAAAAAAATAAAAGATAAAATAAAATGATATAATAGATATAATAATTAACGATGTGTTAAAAAAATAAAAATAAAATGAGGTGTTATGAAATGAAGGATGAATATATCATTACTTTATAAAAATACAAAATTTAATTGCATTTTTTATGTGCTTTTGGATATGGTTCTTAAGTCAAAATACAATTTTTGTGACTAAAATAAACTTTGTGAAAATTATGTATTTCAGGAACTCATTGCTAATTATGAATATTCTTATGTTAAGCAAATCATCAAAAACTCAAATGGTTTGGGATGTTAAAGAAGTTTCATGAAGAATGTTTGGAGTTAGATCTCTAGGTGCCTTTTAATATGGACTGTTAGATAATATTATTATATATTAGTAGTAAGGGTATTTTAGACATTTCTATTCTTTTGTATATATACTCATTGTAACCCTCTTAACTCAAGTTTGATTCATTCTATGTTATGAAACCCTAGAGTGGTTGTCTCTCTTCTTCCTCTTTTCATTGTTAACATGGTATAGAGTTTTGGTTGATTTTGGGATCTACCAAAAGAGAAAAGAGAAGAGTAACCATATTCTGATTTTGTTAAATCAGTATCACAAAAACATTGATTGCGCATTCGTTAACCGTTGGATCAGACTGATTTTTGGACAGCAGGTTTGCAACATTCAGGTCTACGTCTTTAACGGTCGGATCGGCGAAACGACGTCTGGAGGAGGAGAAATCGTGCTCACACAACACCAAATTATACGTAATTTATTTTGTCATAGTGATTGTGTTTGTCGTATTTTCCTGTCATTATTTGTTATGGTTGGTGCAAAGGATGATTCTCTTCAAGCACATTGGAAAGCACATTATCCGAAATTAGGGAGAGCACATAAGAAGAATTTTAGGGGGTCATCGTCCAATGTTGTTGCTTCTGCTCCTCCTACCATTGGCTCTAGTTCTGGTTCTGTATACTCATCTGAGACCGCTTCTCGAATATTTGATATTGCAGAACAACTTCAAAAACTTCTTACCACTCAATTACATGTGATGTCTGCCACCTCTTCTAAATGTTTGAACTCCTCTGGTATGCCATGTATATCTCATTCTATATGGATTCTTGATTCGGGAGCATCTCATCATATGACATACGATGATAAATCTTTTGTGTCTGTGAAACCTATCTCGTCTGTGTCGGTTATGACTGCTGATGGCACTCATATGCTACTAGCAGATGTTGGTTCTGTCTCCAACCTAACATGTCTCTTTCTGATGTTTATTATATTCCTAATCTTACTTTGAGTCTTGCTTCTGTTAGTCAAATATGCGATCTCGGTTATTCGGTTATGTTTTCTTCCACTTCTTGTTGTGTGCATAATCCACATTCCGGGAGGCTGATTGGGACATGTAATAGACATGGGGGACTTTATGTTTTGGATGACCTGCGACTCTCAGATACTGCAACATCAACAACTACTGCTGACTTATTATCTAGTTTTCGCTTGAATTCTGTATCTTCTAGTTTTTATTTATGGCATTCTTGCCTTGGACATGTTTCTGCTTCTAGATTAAAATATTTGGCTTCTACTGGAGTCTTAGGAAAGTTACAAACCTGTGATATCTCATATTGTTCTGGTTGTAAACTTGCTAAACTTTCAACTTTACCATTTAGTAAAATTGTTTTCGTTTCATATGTGCCCTTTGACTTAGTTCACTCTGATGTTTGGGGTCCATCACCGATTCTGACCAAAGGTGGATCTAGATATTATGTTTCATTTATTGACGATTACACTCGTTATTGTTGGGTTTATCTTATGAAAAATCGGTATGAATTCTTTGACATTTATCATATTTTTCGTGCAATGGTCAAAACTCAACATAATTCTATTGTAAAGTGTTTTCGTTGTGATTTAGGTGGTGAATATACCTCTAATAAATTTTCTGAATTACTTGCTTATGATGGCACCCTCCACCAAACATCTTGTACTGATACTCCTCAACAAAATGGAGTTGCTAAAAGGAAACACCGTCATATTATAGAGACTGCTCGTTCCCTTTTGTTGTCTGCTTCAGTTCCTAGTGAGTTTTGGGGAGAAGCAATTCTTACTGTTGTTCAAGCTATTAATAGAATTTCATCCTCTACAATATCAGGTTTGTCTCCTTTTGAAAAAATTATATGCTTCTACCCCTGATTACTATTCTTTGAAAGTTTTTGGTTCTACTTGTTTTGTTCTTCGCCCTCAAGTAGAGTGCAATAAGTTGTCTTCTCGTTCAGCCATGTGTGTTTTTCTTAGTTATGAGGATGGTCAAAAGGGTTATCGTTGTTATGATCCTCATGCAAGAAAACTTTATATATCTCGTAATGTTGTTTTTCTTAAGCACATCCCTTTTTACTCTATTTCCTCTGATTCTCAGATTACTAAGAGTTCTGAACTAATCCATATTGATCTGTTTGGTCAAATACTAATACTCCAGATGATGACATCCTTCTTGTCCCCCCCGGTTGTCCAACCACCACCTGCGATTGTTGATCCTCCTCGTTACCCCTCTCATCAACGTAAGTCTATTCAATTACTTGATTTTGTGTATTCCACTTACTCAACTTCGTTTGTTTCTTTCTTAACCTCTATTCACAGTTTGTCTAGTCCTCTTCCTATAAAGAGGTTGTTCTTGATCCTCTTTGGCAGCAGGTTATGGCAGAAGAACTATCTGCATTGCACAAAACCAATACTTGGGAATTAGTATCTCTTCCTCTTGGAAAACTTGCTATTGGGTCTCGTTGGGTATACAAGATCAAAACTAAGTCTGATGGGTCAGTTGAGCGCTACAAAGCACGTCTTGTTGCTAAGAGTTTCTCTCAACAGTATGGTATGGATTATGAAGAAACTTTTGCTCCTGTAGCCAAGATTGTTGAGACCAAATCTCAATTTAATGTTTTGATGAAAACAAACAAAAAGTTAATTAAGAATGTTAATTATGATTCTAAATGTTATGTTAATTTAACTTGTGCTTTTGAGTGAATTTAATTAAGAACAGAATCAAACAAAGCAAAGAAAACAACAACAAGAACATTAAAACAGAGAAAGATCTCCAGCTTCAAAAAAGTTCATCATAGCATGTTGATCAAACTTTTTCTACCTCTTTAACAAAGAGTCTGCCCTGGAAATTTGTTCATATCTAATCAGTACATGGCAAGGAACAAGTAGGATTCATCCAAGCTCAAAAAGGCTATTTGATCTCAAAAATAAAAGGACTCAAAGACAGACAAAAGTCATGACACTTTGCAAACTCCAAAAATCAAATGTCAAGAAAGTTCGATCAATCTTGACATATGACAAGACAATTGCAAAGGAAATCCAGAATGATTAAAACGGGAACTCCAGATTGATTATTGAAGCTCAAGAAAGTTCAAACTGACAGACCCAGAACGTTAATCGTTCTCCGTTTTCTGCACAATTCCAACAGCAGTGTATCTCTTCTGCAATGGCTTAAAATTCTTATCCAAACTCCTCTGGCTACATTCAAGACTCAAGATCAAGACTGTACCATCCAAGATCAAGGGAGAAACCAACTCTTTTAACCTTCATTAAAGGCCTCTAATGCCTATAAATAGAAGGCCAATACCCAGGATCAAATAAGAACTTCAAGTGCTATAAAACTCTCATAAATCATTCACATTCACATACTTGAAATTCTCATTTTCACAAAAAGCAATCAGTTCTGATCAATTCTATCTCACTGTGATATTGCTGTTGATTTCTTTGTAAGAATCAAATCTCAAACAAGAGTTGAGATATCTTAGATTCCGTCAAAATCAATCTTATTGTAAAAACTCAAACTATAAGAGTTTCTTTATAGTTTGTTTAGATTGCTTTGAATCCTATCAAAGTTAGATAGGCGTTGTTGTTGCTTTCTGGGTGGAAAGTAATAGAGATTAAAACAGATCAAGGTTGATCTAAGCTAGGTGCTATAAAACCAAGAAGGTTCTTTGTTTTAAACACTTAGTTGAAAATCTCACGGTTGTGAGGACTGGACGTAACCCGATTTGGGTGAACCAGAATATATCGTTGTGTGGTATTTCTTCCCTTATCTATTTACTTTCAGTTTGATTGATTATCAAATTAATTACATAAACTGAATTATTGATTTTAACTAACCAAGAACGTTCTCCGTTTTCTGGTTAAAACCAAGAACGTTCTCCGTTTTCTGTTTTCACAACCAAGATCAATCTTGAGTTATTTTCTTAAGTTTTTAACAGGAATTTTTAAAAAGGTGCATTTACAATTCATACCCCCCTTTCTTGTAAATCGACATTGTTACTTCAAAGATGACCACTATTCATACTCTTATTGCAGTTGCATCTATTCGTCAATGACATATTTCCCAAATGGATGTCAAAAATACTTTTTTAAATGGTGAGCTTCATGAAGAAGTCTATATGGTCCCTTCACAAGGAGTTTCTCGTAATCAAGGGGAAGTATGTAAGTTAAAATAGACTCTATATGGTCTTAAACAGGCTCCTCGAGCTTGGTTTGAGAAATTCTCTACTGTGATCACTTCTCTTGGTTTTCGTTCTAGTGAACATGATTCTGCATTGTTTATAAGGTCCACCACTTATGGTCGCATTATACTTTCTCTATATATTGATGATATGATTATTACAGGTGATGATGTTAGTGGAATCAATGAGTT
>NC_021162.2:52888838-52889586 GCF_000331145.2 Cicer arietinum | reverse complement strand
TCTACTCTCCTAGAGTCTACCTTCTTTCTCAATCCAAGTACATTGCCAACATTCTTGACCAGGGTCGTCTTTCTGATACTAGAGCAGCAAATACTTATCTTGAGTTGAATGTGAAATATGCTCCCTCGGATGGTGTTCCTTTACCAGATTCCACTTTGTATCGTACTTTGGTTGGCAGCTTAGTGTATCTTACGATTACCAGACCTGACATTGCTTATGTTGTTCATGTTGTTAGTCAGTTTGTTCTTTGGTTGGCAGCTTAGTGTATCTTACGATTACCAGACCTGACATTGCTTATGTTGTTCATGTTGTTAGTCAGTTTGTTGTCTCTCCCACTATAGTACATTTGACAGCAGTTATTCAGATTCTTTGTTATCTTCGAGGAAATCAATTTCAAAGCCTTCTCTTTCCATCGTCATCCTCATTAGAGTTACAAACTTATTCTGATGTTGATTGGGCTGGTGACACCACAGATCGTAAATCCACCACATGGTTTTGTATCTTTCTTGGAGACTCTCTTATTTCTTGGAAGAGTAAGAAACATGACATTGTCTATCACTCTTCTACAGAAGTTGATGATCGTGTTATGGCATCCACTACTGCTCAAATAATTTGGTTGCGTTGGATTTTTTCTTATATGGGTATATCTCTTTTTGAGCCTACTCCGATGCACTACGGTAACAAAAATGCTATTCAAATTGCTCATAACTCAGTCTTTCATGAACGCACCAAACACATTGAGATTGAT
>NC_021162.2:52874305-52888767 GCF_000331145.2 Cicer arietinum | reverse complement strand
ACCACTATTCGTACTCTTATTGCAGTTGCATCTATTCGTCAATGACATATTTCCCAAATGGATGTCAAAAATACTTTTTTAAATGGTGAGCTTCATGAAGAAGTCTATATGGTCCCTTCACAAGGAGTTTCTCGTAATCAAGGGGAAGTATGTAAGTTAAAATAGACTCTATATGGTCTTAAACAGGCTCCTCGAGCTTGGTTTGAGAAATTCTCTACTGTGATCACTTCTCTTGGTTTTCGTTCTAGTGAACATGATTCTGCATTGTTTATAAGGTCCACCACTTATGGTCGCATTATACTTTCTCTATATATTGATGATATGATTATTACAGGTGATGATGTTAGTGGAATCAATTAGTTGAAATTGCAGTTAGCCAAACATTTTGAGATGAAAGACTTGGGAACTATTCGTTATTTCTTGGGGATTGAAGTTGTCTACTCTCCTAGAGGCTACCTTCTTTCTCAATCCAAGTACATTGCCAACATTCTTGACCAGGGTCGTCTTTCTGATACTAGAGCAGCAAATACTTATCTTGAGTTGAATGTGAAATATGCTCCCTCGGATGGTGTTCCTTTACCAGATTCCACTTTGTATCGTACTTTGGTTGGCAGCTTAGTGTATCTTACGATTACCAGACCTGACATTGCTTATGTTGTTCATGTTGTTAGTCAGTTTGTTGTCTCTCCCACTATAGTACATTTGACAGCAGTTATTCAGATTCTTTGTTATCTTCGAGGAAATCAATTTCAAAGCCTTCTCTTTCCATCGTCATCCTCATTAGAGTTACAAACTTATTCTGATGTTGATTGGGCTGGTGACACCACAGATCGTAAATCCACCACATGGTTTTGTATCTTTCTTGGAGACTCTCTTATTTCTTGGAAGAGTAAGAAACAAGACATTGTCTCTCACTCCTCTACAGAAGCTGAGTATCGTGCTATGACATCCACTACCGCTGAAATAATTTGGTTGCATTGGCTTTTGTCTGATATGAGTATCTCTCTTTCTGAGCCAACTCTGATGCACTGCGATAACAAGAGTGCTATTCAAATTGCTCACAACTCTGTCTTTCATGAAAGCACCAAACACATTGAGATTGATTGTCATCTTACTCGTCATCATCTTCAGCATGGAACCATTACTCTAACGTTTGTCTCTTCTTCTTTACAGATTGTTGATTTGTTCACGAAGATGCATTCCATTAAACATTTCCGTTTTTTAGTTGACAAACTCTCGATGCTCCATGTTGATGCATCGTGAGTTTGATGGGAAATGTTAGATAATATTATTATATATTAGAAGTAAGGGTATTTTAGACATTTCTATTCTTTTGTATATATACTCATTGTAACCCTATTAATTCAAGTTTAGTTTATTCTATGTTATGAAACCCTAGAGTGGTTGTCTCTCTTCTTCCTCTTTTATATCATTACTTTATAAAAATACAAAATTTAATTGCATTTTTTATGTGCTTTTGGATATGGTTCTTAAGTCAAAATACAATTTTTGTGACTAAAATAAATTTTGCAAAAATTATATATTTCAGAAACTCATTGCTAGTTATGAATATTCTTATGTTAAGTAAATCATCAAAAACTCAAATGGTTTGGGATGTTAAAAGAAGTTTCACGAAGAATGTTTGGAGTTAGATCTCTAGGTGCCTTTTAACATGGACCACCCTTAAAGAGGTTCATGATAGTATGTCTACACTATATCTTTAAAGTTCCTTCTCAGTGGTTGCTGTCGACGTCAGCAACACAAAGCTCCATGGAGCATTAGTATAATGATGGAGGAAGACAGATTTTGTGAAAGTACTATAAATCCCAACCTTATTTTTTTAGTACAGGAATTAGGAATAGATCTAGTATTTGTTGTCCTTATACCTTGGTAAGGTTATTTTTACGATTCTTTTAATTTTAATTTTTTTTATGTACGTTTAAAAATGGTTATGATATACTAATTATGTATTAAATATAAACCAATTTGAATGACCATTTAAAAAAAAATATGATTTACCTTATACATACAAACTAAATTTAAATTTTTCAATGAACACAAATTCAATTCCAATTTTTTAAAATAACATACAAATTAAAATAAGTTCAAATTATCTAAAATAAGATATACTATCTAGCATAATACAAATTAATTTAGATTTGTCTAACATAATACAATATCAAACCAAATTCAAATAAAGTGTTAAATAGTTCTAACGTGACTTTGAAAGTCTTTTTAAACTCCTTAAATAAATAATGTTCACATTTTTTAAAATGTTAGATGATTGTTCACTTAGATAATTTTAATTTGCACCATTGCCATTTTCAAATTCTACAAAATAAATAAATAAATTAATTGTTAAAAATATATAACCAACTTAAATTCTAGTTCAATGAACAAAAGTCGATATTATTAAAAAGATTAATACAAAAATTAAAATGAAAAAAGAAAAAGAAAGACTATATCTTATTAAATAAAATAACTAACATAAAACTCAATATTAACAAGTTTGTGTACAAAATGAAAGCTTTGAATAGAGATATACAAGAAGAAAAAATGAATATAACAATCAAATTTTATTTATTAATTGCTTCATTTTACAAACCACAAATACTCACACACACATATACAGTTTGTAGACAATGATGTGCAAATAAAGCTGAAAAAAACACATTAATATTCTGTAATAAATCAAATTAGTTAATATATTATCATTCCCGTTGAGTTAAGAAGTGGTTCATGCTTTCTTGTAATGGAATCCAAAGACAACTTCTCTAAGCGTAAACTGGAAGGAAGAATCATAGGAGACACAGAAAGAAAATGAAAACCAAATTGAAGTCTTTGTAAGATGAATCTTGATTTTGTTTGTTTACGTTAAGAATAAATTCTCTTCCTTTAGCATCAAACCAACATCATAACTGTACAAAAGTAAGTGGTTGGAGCAGTAAAGTTAGAAAATACTATATTGTATATAACAACCGTTTCTCGGTTCATATATACTTCACATTCATCTTTTGAAAACTTTTGTCTTTACACCTTAACAATTGCTTAAAATACTTTATAAAAAATTATGTAATAAGATTTTACTGTCTCTGAATATAAAATCTTTGAGAATTTCTTT
The DNA here is from genome assembly GCF_000331145.2 of Cicer arietinum. Lineage (NCBI taxonomy): Eukaryota > Viridiplantae > Streptophyta > Magnoliopsida > Fabales > Fabaceae > Cicer > Cicer arietinum. The sequence continues at coordinate 52,885,646 of NC_021162.2, read as the reverse complement.
GTCTATTTTTGTAAAACATTTTCGAATTTTAGTTGTATTATTTATTTTTTTAATTATTTTGCATTATTTTTTTTACAACTAATGATAAATATTATAATGAAAATAGTAATTGATTTTCTGTCTTGAAAAATAAAATTATAAAAACAATATCAATTATTAATATATAACATTTCAAGGTCTTTCTCTCTCCATCAAACTCTCAAACGGAGTCTTAATGACTCATGACACAAGGATCAGCCACATTCATAAGGAAGTTGGGACACATCTATGTATGCTTATAGAGTGCAATTTTAATACTCTATTAATTAATATAATGATTTTTTGTGCACCCTTACTTTTTTATATTTGAACATATCACTTTCAAATTTTAAAATTTTCAAAATATATAAAGATAAAAATATTTTACACTATCAATCAATCATAAATATTAAATCATTAAAATAATTGACTTTAATTATGACTATTTCTAAAATCATTCATATTGATTGTAATTTGTCTACAATATATGTAAAACTCTTTATATTTTCAATTTATGAAAATTAATCTCATTTTTAAAATAGTATTAATTAATAAGATTCTATGTCCATAACAAGACAAAAAAATAAATCTAAGTCTCTAGAGTTCTTCTATATTTAGCCTTTCTCTTTTTTAATAATATCTAGCCTTTCTTCTTTTGTGTCACAATCCTAATGAAGATAAATAAATGTATTTTTGCCATATATTTAATGAAACAAACTAACAAGTTACAATTATAAATTTGTGTAATACACTTTAAAGTATTTAAAGTGTAACTTGTTAATTTTAGCTAACTAAAAAATGAGTGAGGTAAGTTAGAAAATTGTATAGAGACTTGTTAACTTACACTTACTTACTTTTAATAGTTGTAAATTAATAAATTTTAATTGAAAAATTTGTCAAATACACTTTAAGTTGTAAGTTTAGTATTATAAATTCGGTTTACATTCACAATCAATAAAAATGAAATGTTTTATAGTTATTTTTTAAAAGCGGTTACAAAATAAATTTATGTGGCATAATGAACCATCATTTTGGATGTCAGTAAATATATAATAATTTTAAAAAAGTTAAATAATTTACACCAACTTATAGATATATTTAAAAAAGTTATTTTAATATTTAAGTATTTTTATACATGTAAAAAAATTGAAAAAACGAAAAATTATTAGTCAGTTAAATATTTATGTATATATCTTTAACAACTTGTACCATATATTATCACATAATAACCACCCAAAAGAAAATGTTAAAGCATATAAATGGTAGAAGAAAAAAAATAGAAGAAAAATTATAGTGACAAAAATTTTGAAGATGTTAATTGCACCCCTTTAACAGTTACAGATAGAAATGAAGTATGATACAAGCAATGAAATAAAGTTGAATTAATATCATTTAGGTTCCTGATATCTTCGAATTTTCTTGGCGCTATGTGAATGATCAGAAAGTGGAATATGCTGAGTTGTTTGTGGGAACAATAATTCAACTTCTTTTGACAGATCAAGTTGTTGTCTACAATTGCAAGTTCCTTCTGATGATCTTCTTTTCAGATATTTTTTGATTTTCTTTGGTGCAGGTGGACATGTCATCACTGAAATCTTGTGTTCCAAAGATGTTGGAGTTCTAAAACCATCTTCTAATTCTTCTTCTTCTTCTTTCTCTTTGATCTTTTCTGTTGATGATGATGAGGGAGTTCTTGAACTTCCTTCTTCACTATTATCTTCTTTTTTGTTATCTTGTGAGTTTTGAGAGATGGAACTAATTCCTTCAAGGCTTTGAGTACTCTTCACATTATTATTCTTGAAATTGCTCAACTCTTCTTTGTAATTTTTTATAAGAAAGAGATTTGGATTTGACATGTTTGATGAGAAATGATGCATGAATTAGCTAAAGAAGAAAACAATGAATTAGAACAGAGAGAGAGAGAGAGAGAGAGTTATAGGGATATTGATGTTTATGAAGATCTTACAATATTGGAATAAAATCAACAAATCAAAATTGTTTAAGCTTCTTTAATTGGCTTTACTTTTTGGAGGTTTGTTTTTCTTGCTATACATCAGTTTTTGTTTTCAGTGTCTCAAAAAGAGTGGACTTGAAAGAGTTTTATAAGATGCACTGGATCCTATACTACCAACTGTCATATGAGGAATATTATAGATATATAGTATATTAAAATATTATTCCATCCAACACTTATATCCTAATTAATACAGCTTTAACATTTTTAAATGGGGAATATTAGTAACACACTTTCGAAATATGCTACTGGTCTAAAGCAGAAATGTATTATTTTTAGTAAATTTTAATCAAATATTTTTTATTTTTTATTATTATAAAACTTTTTTTTTTATCAAAAAAAGTAAGACTATGTTTTTTGACTATTTTTCGAGAGGTCTATAATAGATATTCCCATTGAAAAATATAGTATATTGCTAGCATAATTATTTATTAATATATCAACATGTATACAAATTGATTTTTGAAGTATATCTCTATAATTAATATCATTTTATTGAGCAAAATAATTTTCATGGCAAAATGAATATTTTCCATATTCTCATTAACTATATTTCTTTCTCATTAATAGTAATTAAACAAAAAGTCAAATTTTTTGACAAAAATTAAAGCTTTTTAATTGAATAGCATATATATCACCCGGATACACAAAAACACTCTATTTGCATTCAATTTTTTTAACAAGCAATTTTAGTATTTTTTTTTTACACGAAAGAAATAAAAATGCAAAAAAAGAAAGGAAAAAAAAAAGAGTCACACCTTTAGAAATGACACACCAAGAGTATCAATTCATAATAATTAATAATATTGAATATAAAGTATAGCGTGACTCTCAAATCACATTAAGAGAATTTAAGGTATTCGCTCTCATCTTTTTTTAGAATATATGAAAATTTATGGTGTTTATCTTGTTTTTTTTTAAGAAAACATCGTAGAAGTGAAAAATAAATTTGGACATAGAAGACGATAGAAGAAAATAAACTAAATCCAAAAATAATAAGTTAAAAACAATAATTAGATATTAAAAAATTTAAATTTATTTCTAATTACACCAGTAAATACTAGAGACATAAAAATTAAAGAAAAATAATATTATTCTTTTTGTCTCTAATTTTAATTGATTATAATTCAATTTTTTTTAAAGTATAAACGATAAAATTTGCATAGGAAAGGTTAGGCATAAGTCTCATACAATTTTTTAGTTCCGCCGGTCAATTTTACAAACTAATTTTTGTTATATGAGATATGTAACTAGTTTTAGCAACATGTTAATTAACAGTAAAGGGAAGCTATAATTTTTTTAGTATTTAAAAAATTATCTAATTTGGAAATGAATAAATTTTAACAAGATTAATTCATGCTATTAAATTTTTTAAATATTATATAATTTTTTCTTCACATAAACGTTCAAAAGTTCAACATATAGAAAAGTAAATCCAAATTTCTTGTGATATAATCATGCATATAGTAATAAAATTTAACATATAAGGATGCATTTTGTGCAACGAGAAAACTTTGCTTTACTACTGTGATGTGATGAATGAGAACTTTAATGCACGTGATTTGCTTTTTTGTTAGCAGTACTTACAAGTTTACAACCATACTAATTTTACTGAATGCCCTTTACATCATATATCTATTGCTATATTTGATTCATCTCTCACTTCTTCGATGCCTTGTTTCCCTTGCAAGCAATATAGTTCAAGAACTAAAGTTACCAAAAGTTTGACTTTAATTGAATGTCTACATCAAATATATTCATTCATATGCTTTTTCAGTGTTACATGTTTAAAATAAAAAGAAAACTATCTATCATTCCAGAAGCCCGGCCCAATTTTCAAGAGATTGTTTTCAATAAGTTCCTCTTTCTTTATTTCATTTTAAAACCTACTGTTATTAAACAGCCATACTTAAATGGTCATTGGTCACAACCATAAATCTAAATTATTTAGATATACACAAAAAATAAAATGAAAATATAGTGAAAAGACTATTTTTTTTTAATTATTATTTCAAAAGACAAATAATGTGTAATTTTTTTATATATTTAATTGAGAAAAAAAAAATATATTGTCAGTGTAATTAATTTTAATATGACAGTGATTGGTAACTGTTGATTTTATCATCTAATAACCGCTCAAATTAATTGTTTGTGTTTATTGTTAGTGTAAAAACGATTACACTGATCTTGTATGGTCATTAATCTCTATTTAAATATATAATTTGGATTTGTATATGGTTGCGATCACACAAAAATTTCTAATTGGTTACCTCTTTCGAAATACTATGAGATTAATTTTCAATCGCTCACGAGACTGATTAATATTTGAATGACTATTGAGATTGCTTGTTTTAAACATTGGTTTCGTCTTTGGATATAGTATAATTTCTTGTTAGTTGCCCAATCTTTTACTAATTCAAACTTTGTACTAGAGAAATTAAAGACTAGATGGTTGAATTGCATTTTCCTTCCAAGAAAATGGAATTCCATATTTACAAGGAAGACAACATGTGCGATAAGCTTGCTAATATTGGATTTTACAAAAAATTATGCAATTTTCTTATATAAATATAATTCTTAAAGAGGTAATCATTAGCCTCTCATTGAGTTAATTATGCGATTTTCTTATCATTTGTGTTTTGTTCTACTGTTTATGAAACAATTGGAATGTCATTTTTAAGAACGTTGGCAACATTTTTAATAGTTAAGAAAAGTAGCATATTTTGTTACAATCATTTGAAGTGACATCCTTCAAACCAAAATGGTTTATTGAAATCAAAATTAGTGGAATTAGATCTAGTAATCTCTTCAATTAGATTTATATTTGTCTCCCTCAAATGACACTAGTAATGACAATATGATGAATTTGATACCTGTTTGTTTTATTTATTAACAATACATATTTTTACCACTAGACAAAATCATTGGAGAGTTAATGTTCGCCGCTCTACACTTTTAAAAACAAAAAAATAGAGTGCAAAGGCATCACATGATAGAATTGACATCCCAACTATATTGACACCCCAAAAATATCAACTATCATCTGCAACACCCTAATAAATTCATTAAATAAAATAAAACAAGTATAAAACCAAATTGAAGGACTAGACTCCAAAATCCAATAAAACAAGTATAAACAAAATTCTCACATTAAAAACTTTACTTTGAAAACCCAAAAGGATAAAACCAAATTGAAGGAAAAAATAATGCATCATAATAACACATATATCATACTTAACTAAAGCGATAAAAGGGAACATTATATCGATTGTGGTAAAAGTTATTCCAAATACAATGCGGCACCAAATCCCACCAAGTAAGACAATGGGTGCAAAAACCAGTGTTAGCAAGCCTATCAACACACATATTGTCTTCCCTTTGAAAATGAGAGATGTGGAACTGCATTTGTCTTGTAAGGGAGATGCCATTCAATAACCTAGTCTTCCATTTTCATGTCACAAGACTTGAACTCTTAAAAGATTAGATGAACAACAAAACATCACACTCTATCTACATATGAAATTAACTTTTAGAGTGTGCGATCTCAATACCAAAAAATTCGGCATAAAATGATGTATTAACAGCCAAGTAATTCGAAAAGCAACTAACAATAGCACCACTTGAATCTCTAAAAATAACATCAATAGCAGAGAGACTTGGATTGTCTATAGAGGCGTCATCAGTATTACATTTAATCCAACAACAAAGAGACTTCAACCAAATGACTTGTGTAACAACAGGGGCTTTATGAGCATGACATTCAATAGAAAATATTTAAGTATAGAAATTTTTTGTATTGATGAAGATGTTACACCTTTAGAGAATCTACTTGAGAGAGAGACAACAGAAGAAACTTGGTGGATAGCTCGTAGAATGGTCCTATGTCTGTTATTAAAAGTTAATTGATTAAGTGCAAACCAAATGATCCAGATAACGTGAATGACAACAAAGAGGATGACGTCACCCACCTGATAATTCCAATTTTTGTTAAAAATCTCAAGAATCGAAGAGATAGAAGAAAAATCAACCATATTACGTAAAACATAGGACAACCAGATCTACAATTGAATAGAAAACACAAAATCAAAGAAAAGATGATCAATATTTTCGTAACCCTGGGAATAAAGTTGACGACATGACACCACCACACACCCTTGATTCTTTAAGTGATCATTTGTAGATATCTTATTATGAAAAAAAGCCAAAAAAGAAAAGATTTTGAATGAGGAATTGCAGCACTCCAGACCTTTTTACCCTAACTAAGCTTCATACCTATAGGATGAAGAGTTTGGTAAGCATCCTTAAAGGATAAAATTCTAGAATATGTCAGACTCCAAGCAGTTGGTCATCACAATCCACTGAAGGAGTAATAATTTGATGCTTCTCAGCAATAATATTGGGAAATGAACGAGTAAAACAAGCAAGAATATCCCAAAAGTGATTAGCCAAAAAATCTGCAACGGTAGATTATAGCACATGCACAAGGCGAGGACTTTGCAAAATTGTTGAATTCCTGGCCAAATTGAGGATTTTGAAAAATATGTAATTCATTTATTGGCACAATGAAAATAAGTCTTAAAAAGTAAAACCCATTGTTGATGCGAGGAAAACATGTCTTAAGAAAACTCCCCTTTTTCCAAAGGAGAACATAATTTTTTCCATGTTACTGTAACAATTTTTTTACTAGCAATATCTCCTAATCATAAAAAAATTTTGAACCAAAAATCCAAATTTTTATTAAGAGAGGACGGTCATGCGTAAACATGAAATTTGTATACCAATATATCATGAATAATAGATTTAATCAGTTGAACGTGCCCCATAATCGATAAAATTGAGCATTTCCAAGAAGAAAGTTAACTTTAATACGATCAACAATATGTTGCAAGTAATATGTCTTAAGCTTTCCTCGAAACAATGGGACATCTAAGTAAGTAAGTGGAAGTGATCCAGATGCGAAGCCAAGAAAATAATTGATATTCTGAGCCCCTCTAAAGGATATTGAACCAACAAAAAATTACATTCACTCAAATTTAAGTGTTGTTAAGAAGCAGCGCCATAATCACAAAACAACTGCATAAGAGATTTTAAATTATTTGTCGCTCTATACTCTAATTAAAGATAGAGCAAAATATACAATAATGTTCTCTATTTTAATCTAATCTAATAGTATGCCGCCAATTACACTATAAATATGACAACAAGATAATCTATATGTGAATACGTTATGGAGAAAACTTATTAGCGAAATTAGAAAGTTTGCCGGTGTATGGTATACTATCTGAAAGATTACAAATGAGCTTGTATATTGTTTAATTTTGAATTAGCTAGTTTGAAATGTAGTTTTTACATGTGTTTGAAAAGTATATTTGATTTGGGTGCTTTATGATGTTGGTCGCTTTCTACTTTGCCTTGGAGCAACGGGCAAAAGAATAATAAAAGTCATGTTACCCCTTATTCCACGTGGGTCGGTGACTTAGCATTTTTTCGAAATGTTTTTGGTTGCAATGTTTTTTGAGGTTGTCTTCCAATCTAAAAAATTTCACTCTTAATAAAAAAATATAATTTTAAAAATTATAATTTATTTTAAAATTACAAATGAAATACTAAAAATTCAAATTATATTATTTAAATTCAATAAAATAAATAAATTATAAATAATATATAAATAAAACTTTAAATTAATATCAATCTTCTTACTATTTAAAAAGAGTTATCCTTCTAATATTTTTTTGAAATAAATTTATTAACTAAGTTTTGATATAACAGTGTCTCTAAAAGATCATTCTCAATTGTTATAAATGTTAATTCATTATACCTTTCTTGTAACATTGTAGACCGCAAGTAAAACTTCAACAACTTCATTTTTTAAAAACTTTTTTCTGCGGAAACAACTGTCAAGGGAATAGTCAACAAAATTCTATTTGCAATAATTGTAATAGGAAATAAATCTAAGTATTTCAAAAATACTAATATATCAATAGGTCCAATTTTTTTCTCCAAGAAAGATTTCTCTTAGTAACTTTAACTCCACAAATAATTCATTCTTATTAATATCGGATTGCTCATGTTTCAATGCATGTTCAACGTGACTACAACGAGACTTCAAAGTTGCACCGTTCATCAGTGATTGTAACTTGTGAGAAGTAAACAAGAAACCAAAATTACTTTCATACTCTTTGTATTGCTTAAATATCTTATTAAGAGAAACAACAGCTTGATCAACAAGGTAAATAAAATAATTAACCCTAAAAGATTTCTCTTCAGATAGTTCAATTTATGGGGTATTAAAATTCTCATCAAACTATATTTTTCTTTGAATTATAAGTCTTTGAGAAAATATTGGGTCAGTATTCAATTCAATAGTAATTTCCTTAGCATTATTCAAGGCATTATAAAAACATAGCAACATCAATAAGCATATCATTTTATTGTAAAAATTAATTGCGGATAATATTTTAAATCAAATAATTATAATCATTAAGAACTCAAAATCACCAAACTCATTTGTTGCTAAAGATTTAGCTTTACTTCTTATTTTAGTATCGAGATCCTTTCCCGAAACTTCAAGTAAAGCTTCTCTAAAATCTGGCATTTTAGCTTTTATAGCTTTTAAACTATCTACACAACTCTTCCAACAAGTGGATGACAAAGATTTTGTAGTCAATCCTTTTAAATTGTCTTTCAAAATTTTCCGTCTCTTAGTAGATAGGCAAAAATTGTATAAATGTGTTGAACAACTCCAAAAAAAATATTTAGATTTAATACAAGAGTTAGCCATATCACACACTGTCAAATTAAGACTTTGACAAATACAAGGACTATAAAAGGCTCTCGGATTTATGTCTAAAAATTTATTTTGTACCCCTTGTAGTTTGTTTCATATTTGACTCATTATCATAACCTTGTCCTCACACATTAAATAGGTCAAGATCAAAAAAATTTAATTCATTTTGTAAAATATCAAAAAGCCTTTGGTCAGTTGTATCATTCAAATTCAAAAATCATTTAAAATATTCTTCAATAGTAACAAAATTTGAAGAAATATTCAGATATCTTATTATCAAAGATATTTGCTCTTGGTGACTAATATCAAGAGTACAATCAAATATCACTGAGAAATACTTTCTTGTCTTGTTTGATTTTTCTAACGATTTCAATTTTAATTGCAAAAGTATTAACTCATTTTGTATGTGATACCCAATATAATGAAAGTGAACATTATTATTTGTAATATGTGTAATATGCTATTGGACAATTGTGTCAAATTCATATGTCAAACTATGTTTAGTAAATAATTTCACTATTGAAATATTTTTTTTAAAACATTTTTTCAATGTTCATTTTTTTTCTCAATTAGTCTTTGAGTAGTTTGACTATTTTTCCCTCCTTTGTGAATTGGTCTTTACGAATCCTTTTTTTTTTTTTTAACTTTACAACAAGAGCATTATCAATGGAAAAAATATCTTTTAAAACCTTTCCTAATAAATCAATCATTTTAAAATCAAGAGCATGATCCAATTTCTTGGATCAAATCTATCAAACGAATGTTCAAATGGGTTTGTTTTCTCTACATTATCATTAACATTATCCTCTTCATTATTAAGTGAGTTATTCATGTTAAAATCATCACCAATAACATTATCAACGTTAACATCATCTATATTCAAGAATTTCAACATCAACATTATGATTTTCAACAAAAATTAGTGGTTCTTTTATTAAAAAATTATCAATAGCTCCTGCTCGAGACTGAGTTAACTCTTCAAGAATTTTCTTTTTCTTACACTTCTTATATTCAAATTCATACTTTCTAATCTTAGGAGAGATAGTAAAAAACTCAGAAATTCTCACAATTGTGTATGATCAATTCTCCAACGTTTACCAACAAACAACCTAATGGATTACCAACAAACAATCTATTAGTACCATTGTTCCCCCAGTAAATTAGTACCAAGAAAATCAATTAAGCTAATGATAAGAATTACCGACATAAAGTTGTTAATGTATAGATTTTAACTATAAATCATAATCAAATTAGAAATAGAATCAAATCATAATTTGGATTCAAAAATGCATAATTGAATTCAAAAATCAAAATAAAATAAAACTACAATTGAATTCAATAATGCATAATTGAATTAAAAAATTAGAATCAAATCCAACTACAATTGAATTCAAAATCAGTTTCAACAACAACAAAATTGGATTCAAAAGCTACCAACTTAGACCCTAAACCCTAAACCCTAAACCCTAAACCCTAAATAATCAAAAAATCCTAAAATCTCAATTTAGAAAACCCTAAAATCACAAAACTTTAATATCAAATATTCAAGATTCTAACATTTGTTGAATGATCAATCTTCTCTATTGGATGGAGGATTGAAATGAGATTTGATGAAAAATCTACAGAAAGCGCGATTAGGAAAAGTGAAACGCGATTTTATGCTTCTATGGGGTCGTGCAATTCAAACGCGATTTGCGAAACGAGTGATTAGAGAATCAGAGGGAAAAGGTGTCGAAGTATCCGTTGGTGGCTGGTGGTGGTGTCTGGTAGGTTGCAGTTGTCATTACACAATGAGTTAGTGATGGTGGGTTTGAGAGGGGAAGAGATAAATTAGATTTATGAGAGAAACTAGATTTAGAAAGAAGATAGAAATGAGTGTGTAGTTGAACTACGAGAATAATTCCAGACTTTGTTTATTCTAGCAAGAGGTAAAAATATAAAATTTTAAAGTTTAAACAATTAACAATATCAATACAATTGTTCAAAGTTCGAATATATTATAAAAAAATTGGGGCCTCCAACTTAATTGGGTGTCTATACTAAAGGGTTGGATGCACAGATTTATCGTAAGTCAGTCCATTGAAAGTACGAGAAATTCCTAGAGGCATACTATTTGAAAGGTTTCTTTGATCTATAGGGTAGATCAAGAAAACAAGAGCTGCAACAAAGTTGAATATGCAACAACGATCCAAGGGCACATACCCAGTCGAAAACTAAGTTCCTATTTGCAACCCATGTAATAAGCTACACCAAGTAAGAAGTGTAGAACAATTAGTTCATACGGACCATCATTGTACACAACAAGAAAACAAGGTATTTGTGAGGGTCAAAAGCCCTCACAAAGGGCAAAAAACAGCCACAAATGGGCTATTTGTGGCGGCCTAAGGCAGCCACAAATAAGCTGGTCAAAAACTTTTGTGAGGGCTTTTACAGCCACAAAATGTGGAAAACACGTTGGTATTTGTGAGGGCTTTTGCAGCCACAAAAGGCTGCCTTTGTGAGGGCCTTTGCAGCCACAAAAG
>NC_021162.2:52874010-52874288 GCF_000331145.2 Cicer arietinum | reverse complement strand
GGGCATAGGCCGCCACAAAGGACAGGCTGATTTTAAAAAATTCAGCCTTTGTGAGGGCCCAGGCCGCCACAAAATCCCTCATTTGTGAGGGCTTAGGCCGCCACAAATTACCTCCAGATTAAAAAATAGATATTTTGTGAGGGCTTAGGCCACCACAAAATATTACGTATATTAAAAAATTAATTTTTTTAAATTCAAAATTAATTCTGTATTATAATTTTATATATAATAAATTAATATAAATTTAAATTTAAAATTTAAATTTAAATTGTAATTAA
>NC_021162.2:52867414-52873101 GCF_000331145.2 Cicer arietinum | reverse complement strand
TGCTGTTGCTGGAAGGCAGAGTTCGGAGGATCCTGGTGTTGCTGTTGGAAATTTGGAGGCGGTTGCTGCTGCTGGGAGTATTGAGAGTAATTTTGTTGCTGCTGGAATAGTGGTTGTTGAGGCAAGTATTGAGGCCGAGGCGGGAACTGCTGATGAAACACAGGAGGAAATGAAAATTGTTGTTGTTGAAATTGTTGTTGTTGCTGCTGAAACTGCTGCTGCTGCTCTTGAAACTTTTGTTTCCACTCCTCATTCAATTTATCAATTGCGGCTTGTATCAGCTGTTGTGTCTTTTCTTCTTGCTCCCTTGCCCATTGCTTCTTTAACTGGTCAAGATCATTATCTATCGACGGACGATGAGATCGATCCGTACTAGCATAAGAAGAAGACGTCTCAGTCTGAATATAGCCGGTTGGACCTTTCTTAAAGGTTGATGATAAACTACCGGCACCCAGCACACGCCCTTTGTACTTGCCACCACTGATGTGCATAAAACTTGCGGTCTCATATTGTTTCCGCTGCACTGGACCAGCTCGCTGAGCAGGAGGAAGAGTAGCTTGATGATCATCCCATTCTTTCATGATTTGTTGAAGTTGTTCCTATATTAAAAATAAAAAAATAAAATAGTTAATAATTAATATATAATAATTTATAGGTCTAATTAATATATAACAATTAATATATAATAATTACCTGAATATTTTTTGATAATTCATCAGTATACTCATTTGTTTCAGGATTAACATGAAGATAGCGATGTATCTCAGCCTGAGTGACCTCCCTTCCAAGTTGTTTTTCCTAAAATATTAAATTAATGTCAAGTTTATAAGTTGGTGAAATGTGATGATTAATTGAATATAAATTAATAGATATATATTATAAATAATAATAAATTACCATATAATATTTAATTTCTCCAGCAGACATGGAACCTCCCTTATGAGTACTGGTACCCCTCTCAGATGCTCTATTAGTCTTTGCTTTTTCTCTCTTCTGTTTGTAAGCATCTGTGTTCCATTTCCTCCACAAAGCAGTCCAAACATTTTCACCAATCCAATTAGGCCGTTTTTCCTCGCCCTTATTACGTGCGTAAGCCAACATAGATGAGAGACTCTTTGAAAAGCGATGGTCAAATGAAGCCAAAATTGCGGCATCATGCTCTCTTTTCCAAGTACATTTAGTCTGTCGTTTGTTGAAATTTAAAAATATTAAAAATATAATTAGTAATTCAATAAATTAATCAAATATATATAAATAAATAGTAATTAAATAAATTAATCTAATTATGACTTACTTTGAAACAATGTAAAAATTGATCAACTTCCCTAATTTGAGGTGTCTTATCCTCTTTTATCTCACCCCAAGACAACCATGGTTTTTTATATTTTTCTTGTATGACTACAGCAATTGCCTTTGCAGATGATTTAAAAGGAAGATATCTTCAAAGTTTATATGCAAATTAAATATAAAAATAAATTAATAAAATTAATAATGTAATTACATTACAATAGTAATGAAATATTTAATCAATCATAGTTTACATACCCATCTCCCATCTCCTTCTGGAATGATGACAATGCGGTTGTAGCAATCAACACATCCGGGATCCATTATTTCGTCTAAGGTATAAGCCTCTACTGGGACCTCGGGATATAGAGGAGTAGCTCCACCACTAGTACCAATGGTCGGCATCGGCATGAGAGATGGGTCATTAACAACACGTTTAGCAAATTTTTTCTTACCACGTGATGTTTTGGATATTCCTCGTATTGTCGCCGTTCCTGTTCCTCCTGATCCATCCGAACCTCCTGATCCTCCTACTCCCGACACTGAAGCCATGTCTATATATATATATATCCATATCCATACATATATATAATATAATATATGTGTGTATACAATTAACATAAGATTAATTAATAATGAAGTATACATAAATAAATTATAACACTAACATAAATAAAGAAATATATATAAAATATAAAAATATATATATAAGGTGTCGTTCATTTCAATTACAATATATAATATTATAGATATAGAAACACACATATATATATAATTAATTAATTGTCTTCGTCTTCGTCTTCGTCATCATCGTCGTCGTCATTTGATGAGTGAATTAAGTCATTGCCTTCATCATTCTCTAATTCATCTATTTCTTGTTCATCAACTTCTTCTCCAATGTGTGACTCGTGACAAAGTTGACTAATAGTCTCATCTCCAATCACATGACCCAAATTTGACATTTCATCAATTTGAAATGCAACTTCTTCATTTTGACCTGCTTCAACTTCTTCGATTCCACTCGTTGGTCTTGTTTTGATTGCAGCACACCAACCTTGTTTGCTTCTGACAGTTGATGGATAAGGAACATAATACACTTGTCTTACATTATGGGTCAGGGCAAATGGATCAAACCGTGGATATTTTTTGCTCATACGAATGTCTACAGTATTGGATATCAAATTTATTTTAGTTCCTCTACTAGATGGATCAAATCACTTACAGTAAAACAATACCACTTTTTTCGCATAATCTAGGAACGTGTAGTCAATTTTGTAAATATGCTCAATTATGCCATAGAAATCTTCTACTACACCACTATCAGAGACACTTTTCATACAAACTCCACTATTAATTGTTTCTTTTCCTTCAGTCCAAGATTTAGTGTGAAATTTGTATCCATTGACGTAATAGGTGTGTCATTCTTTGAAACTTCTACTCGGGCCCATAGATAAGTGCCTTAAGTGGTTGTTGATAGGAGTTTGTTCTTCGAGATGCACTTTTTGTTGAAACCATAATGGGAAATTTGAATGTATATCATCAGATGATTGTCCCGTATTAAAAAATGCCCTGATTGATGACCATATATATGGTGAATATCAATTTAATCATATAATTAAATATAATTAATATGAAGAGAAATTTGAAACGTACTCAATGTATGGTTTAACTTCAGTGCAGTTAATCAAAACGTGAACATGTGCCGCATTAAATACTTTGTCGCTTGGCCAGAAAATCGGAAAAGCCCTACTAGCATGATGACCAGACAAGCAAAAAACTGATAAAGCATGTGGATGACGTATAACACTATCAGTAGCGTTTCTTCCGTTAACTAGTGACAACGTTTCGTTGTTGAAATAATAAGAACAAAAGTGTGTTGTTTCACGGTGAAGGTAAGATGAACAAATTGAGCCCTAAACTCTAGCTTTGTTTTTCACTGACCGTTTTGAATAACCCATGAACCTATAATATACAAAGAGATGTACAATAAGCTCCATGTATATATAAGTTGAAGTATATTGAAAATCAAGTATATGTATATATATATCACCTTTCAAATGGATACATCCATCTATACTGAACTGGTCCACCAAGCCTAGCTTCACTTGCAAGATGCACTGAGAGATGCTCCATGGAATCAAAAAACCCAGGAGGAAATACTTTCTCCAACTTACATAGAATGATCGGAATGTCATTTTCCATCTTGATGAGATCTTTATCATAGAGTGTTGAAGAACACAAATTCTTGAAATATTGACTCACTTCAATAAGTGGGTTCAATACATGTGTCGGTAAAGCACTAAAGGCAATAGGAAGTAAACACTCTAAAAATATATGACAATCGTGACTTTTCATCCCATGCATCCTCCCATTTTCCACATCAGCACATCTTGCCAAATTAGAACAATAACCGTCAGGCGTCTTCAGCTCTTTGATCCAACGATAAACAGATTTGGCTTCATCAGTAGATAAAGTGTAATTCGCACGAGGTTTTAGGGTCTTGCCGTTTTGTTCCACCAACAACAAATCTGGTCGTCTGCAATATATACCTATGTCTTTTCTGGCTTTGTCATTATCTTTTGTTTTTCCTTTCACATTCATCACAGTATTAAATATGTTGTCAAAGAAATTTTTCTCAATATGCATAACATCGAGATTATGTCTCAAAAGATTATCTTTCCAATACGGTAGATCCCAAAAAATACATCTTTTTGTCCAATTGTGCCATTGTCCATAACCTTGTGGTTTACAGGCCACACCATTAACAACATGTACCTTTGGCATATCTTTTACTTTATTCCAAACTTGTTCTGATGTCAACTTAAGCGGGGGTCCTAGACTTTCTGCATAGCCCTTCATAAATGCAGCTTTGTTCCTTCTAAATGCATGATCAGCAGGTAAAAACCTACGATGCGAGTCAAACCACGATGCTTTCCCGCCAAATTTTAAAGTAAATGCTTTTGTATCTTCCATACAAATAGGACAAGCTAATTTACCATGGGTGCCCCATCCTGACAACATCCCATAAGCGGGGAAATCATTAATGGTCCACATCAATGCAGCTCTCATCATAAAATTTTCTCTCCGAGCAATATCATATGTCAAGACACCATTCCACAACCTCTTCAAATCGTCAATCAAAGGTTGTAAAAAAATATCAATACCAGTTGTAGGATTAGAAGGACCTGGTATCACAGCAGCTAAGAACATATAAGGTTTAGACATACACATATCAGGAGGAAGATTGTAAGGAGTAACAATAACCGGCCAACAAGAATAAGGAGTAGACGATGCTTGTATGTACGGCGTAAATCCATCTGAGGATAATCCAAGTCTTACATTGCGTGGATCTGACGCAAAATCAGGATGCATTTGATCAAAGTGTTTCCATGCCTGACCATCAGACGGATGTCGCAACTCGCTTGAATTTCTTCTATTCTCATAATGCCACGTCATATTTCCTGCAGTTTGTATTGATGCAAACAATCTCTGCAATCTTGATACAATAGGTAGGTAAAACATTGCTTTCCTTGGAATTGATTTTCCCCTACTTACCCTAGAGTTATTCCTTTGGTGATACCTTGGTTGTTGACAAAACTTGCATTCAACAAAATAGCATCATTTATACCAAATTCATTGTCATAATACAACATGCAACCTTTAACACAACAATCAATCCTCTTGACACCTAATCCTAACTTTGACAATAACCGTTTTGCATCATAATAACTTTGCGGCAAACCATCTCTAACAGGTGTTGCATCTAGCATCATTTTAGTCATGAAATCCAAAGCTAAATCAGGAACATGAAATTGAGACTTTAGACCTAATAGTCTAATACACATTGATAACTTTTAGTTTGAAGAACCTTCAAACAACGGTTTATTTGTCTCTTTCAAAAGACCATAAAATCTCTGAGCTTCTTCATTGGGAAGTCCATCAGTATCGTCATATTGATCTACATTGAATGACAAATTAACCCCAACAGCATCCGAGATCATATCATTCATCGCCGCGAAGTGTTGATAGTTATAATAATCTATACTAACATGTAAGTACTACTTGAAGGACCTATGTTATAATTCTCCACAGATGTACTAGTATTAGGCGCCGCCGGAGACTCTTCTCCATGATTAGTCCAAATCTAGTAGTTAGGCATAAATCCATCTGCATACAAATGCACTCTTATTTCATCTTCACTTTTAAACCGTCTACATCGACATAAACAACATGGACATCTCATTCCCCCTTCATCTTGGACAATTTGTTGCACTCTCGCAAAATTCAGAAAGTCTTCAACCTTGTTAGCAAAACGTTGTTTAAGACCCTTTCTTCCAGGAAAATTCCTATCGTACATCCAACTACGGTATAAATCCATATATATATATATATATATATAT
>NC_021162.2:52865872-52866642 GCF_000331145.2 Cicer arietinum | reverse complement strand
ATATATATATTTACTAATCTAAATTTAAAATATATAAAATACTAACTTGATGCCGAGTAGCGTCTGACTTGAAGCTTTCACTCACGTACAATGCTTACAAGTCTTCGAAGTAATTAATAACCATTGTAAAAAAAAATTCAATAATATTAATTACTTAAATCAAATCAAAAAATATAATTAAAAAACTACATATATAATATAATATATACTTACCAAAATTGAATCAAGCTTGATGAATATTTTGTGTAGAGAGAAGGTGGAGATAATAGTTAGAAGAGGTTTTAGAGAGAAATTAGAATTGAAAAAATGAAAGAGGAGTGGAGTAATATATATAGGATTGGGTTGGTCTTTTGTGGCGGCCAAAGCATCTACAAAAAGCAACGGCTATGTGACATTTGTGGCGGCCAAAACGGTCACAAACGCATGCATTTGTGGCGGCCAAAACGGCCACAACAGGCAACAGTCATTTGGGCATTTGTGGCGGCCTTTGCCACCACAAAATGTAACGGGTATGTGACTTTGTGACGGCCTGGGCGGCCAGAAAATCAGTTACGCATTTAATCCTTTGTGGCGGCTTTTGCAACCACAAAAGGTAACGATCATAGGCTTTTGTGGCGGCCTATACAGCCACAAATTGCTATGTCATTTCAGTCATTTGTGACGAATCAGCCCCTCACAAAATTTACTTTTTGTGGCTGTAAAAACCCTCACAAAATTCTTAAAAATTTAACTGGATTTTGTGGCTGCCTAAGCCCTCACAAAATCACAAC
>NC_021162.2:52838904-52865794 GCF_000331145.2 Cicer arietinum | reverse complement strand
AAGCCCTCACAAAATCACAATGTTGTGATTTTGTGAGGGCTTAGGCAGCCACAAAATCCAGTTAAATGTTTAAAATTTTGTGAGGGCTTTTTCAGCCACAAAAAAAGACCAATTTCAATTTTGGTATTTGTGAGGGCTTTTTTTATCACTAATTTGTGAGGGTTTTATTCGGCCACAAAATATTTATAAAGTTGGCCACAAAATAGTGTTTTTCTTGTAGTGGTATAACCATTCATCAATGGATGCAGCTTCCCATATCGAGTATAAGTGCAAACCAATAGTCGCAAAAGTATAAATAATGGCACCATAAATAATATTGTTTCCGTAAAGTAGAGATCTAGAAACATGCTCACGAATACCATCAATATCTACAGGAGGGGCAACAACGAAACCATAATAAATACATAAGTTGTTGTCAATAAGGTAGCATGTATATAAAATTGCATAGTTATGATAAAATCTCAATTAATTAAAAGGGGTATGAGTATTTCTAATATTTGCGAGAACGGTTAACAGAACTTCAAATCACGAGCGAGAGCAATTGAGATCGAAGATGAAGAGCGATGATGAAATCGTGAGTATAGAGTGATGAAGAGTGAAAACCACCGTAAACGAGCAAGAATGAAAGTTTTTTACTCAAATAAAATGTTTAAAAGTTAAAAATCAGATTTTGTATAAAAAATAATAAAACAGTAATTTGTCGAAAAGGCTAATATAAAACTACTTGAACCAAATGGCAGCTATTTAATTTGAGATTAACCATCCACTCATATTGTGCAAAATAATGGTAGCAAATAAAAGATTTTCTTGTAGTGTTAGAAGTATTTGAATTTGAATATTGATACGAATAATTATTATTCAAATTTTATTTATATTTTGGTTAAATGCAGAATTATCAAAATTCATTTTGCCAATAATTAAAAAAAATTGTAAACGTTGTGGAAGATTGAGAAAAACTGTTAAAATTAAGATAAAAATAAAACCAGTATTTTATAAAGTACCTTTAATAATAAACAGATATTATGTATAATTTCTACTACTTTTACAGTTAAAACATCAATATTTGTATGGATATTAATTTTTAACTACATTTTACAAGTTTGATTGCTCATTTGTTGGATGCCTTAATTAGAAGCCTTCGTGGTGGGATATTCACAAAACGACGAGAATTTTAGGCTTGTTAGCGTTGACAAAGTGGACGCTAAAACCTACACTATATCCAATAAAAATATTAAATTAGCATTTGGTGGACGCTAAAATTAGTGTAAATAATATCGACTTTAAATTGGAAACTATAAATAGGAAGATAGCATCAACATCTAATTAATGTTAGTTAATGTCAGCATATTGAAACATGATATAGCTTCTATATTATGAGAAAATTAATGCTAACTAGCGTCCTCTAAGACGTTAGTGTCTAACTTTAAGGCTTTAAACGTCAAACAAGTAGTTGACGCTACATCAACACTAATTAAGTTTTAAAGTCCTCTTTAATTTTCCATTGTAGACTTTTTTCAAACGTTAAAATACTTATTTCTTGTACCGAGCGTCTTTTTCAATAAGTAAAATTTTATTAAAATAAAATATAAGTAGTACTGAAATCCGTCATAACAATTACAATAACAAATAAATTATTATAAATATAGTGAGACATAAATTATCTCTAAATAATTGTGGGTTATTTACCAAATATGGTAATGAAAATTAGTCACACAAACAAATTGTAAGTGGTACCCAAGACTAACTTTTACTTAACTTACAAATTTAGACTTGTGATTAACTTTTATTGAATGTTAAAGATAAATTAGTCAATATTCTTCCAAACTAACTTCAAAGAACCTTATTCCCCCAATTTGTATCTATTGATTTTGGCCTTGATGACTCCCTCCCGAGGTAGTCTCAAAAAATATCCTCTACATGTAAAACCAAAGTTGATACATTTTCAAAAATAAAGTGACCAAGATGAAATGAAATGCCATTTTCTTTTTTGGAGTAAAAAAAAAACAAAATAAATTATCATATTTTATAATGAAAAAAGTAATTAACTTATGTATAATAATTACTTGCCGAGCACATATTGCATAGCTAACTATTTCCAAATTTCAAAGACATTACTATTCAATAATTTACATTTCAAGGAGAAAATTATTGATTTTTCTCTACTTGGTTAAAAGATACACATAGAAAGTTGCATGGAGTTTTACATTACTCATGGATAGTTCACATGAACCTTTCTCTTCTTCTTGAGACCAAAAGGAGTAACCTCACTATCACATACATCTAAACCATGCCAAACATGTCTAGGCAAATATCGCCGGAAATAAAAGTAATTGGAGCTAAGGTGAGATCCATCAAGCACTTGAACTTGCGCAAAACCCGGCCGCCAATCATCGTTGCCGATTAACTTGAGGTACAAGTAACAGATGGGTGACTCGACGCATGGCGCCGAGAC
This sequence comes from Cicer arietinum, assembly GCF_000331145.2. Taxonomy (NCBI): domain Eukaryota; kingdom Viridiplantae; phylum Streptophyta; class Magnoliopsida; order Fabales; family Fabaceae; genus Cicer; species Cicer arietinum. Next base: position 52,863,342 of record NC_021162.2, on the reverse strand, counting down.
TACAAATTGATCTACCGTGCATGCTTGAAATGGTTTCCTTGGTATGTCATCAAGAACTTGAGGTTCCAATGGGTCAACTTGTCTTAGATGCTTGGAATTTAGTTGTCTAACCAATATTTCGCTTGAGTTTGTGTCTCCAAATCTTAAGCTCACATGATTTGAGGTTTCAGCTCCCCATGTGCACGTGGTTTCTATGGTGATGACATAGGTGCAATTTTTCTACTAAGTTCGAAGATAAAGTTTGTAAGCGAAACTATTTCATTGGTAATCAATATATATATATATATATGACTCTCGAAAACCCAATTACCACTTATGAATTGTTGCTAAACTATAGAAGAAAAATGGGAAAGAAAGGTTTAAAACGACTAAAGTTTTCAAAAAATGCAAAATTTATGATGATTAATATCCGTACGTTGTACTTTGATTATAGTTTATTTTAATTATAAATTATTTTTTTTAAAGAGTTTCACGACAAATTCACATACACTAATTTTAAAGGAAAGAAGAATTTTAGCATATCAAATACTCACGTAGTTACTAAATAAGTTATACTATTGTAACAATATATATAATTTTTTTATATTAGAAAATAAAACCATGTATTTCTTTAAATTGTTTTTATATTTTTATGAAAATATTGTTTTAACTATGTTTTTTAATAAGATTTTAAATATATATATTTTATTTTCAAATGTTTGTATTAAAATAAAAATAATAATTTTTTCATGCTAATATTAAAAATGTTCACAGAAGTTTGAATTGCTTTTATTTTATTGAAAGTATAAGTAGTGACGACAATAAGCTAGACCAATAACAAGGGTATATTGTCTAGTTGGTTAATGATTCGAATTGTGACGTGTAACAAATTATTAATATTTGTTACCTTATATTGTGATGCTTCTAGACTCTCACCTCCAGCAAGGACAAGCACATGCAAAAGCGCACAGCAAAAGAGGAAATGGTCCCTGTTGATCTTCAGCAGCTCCATTTTGATGTCTTTCAAGCACAATTATATCAACTGCTTATTGCACTAATTATTTGTCTATATAGATAGGCTTTCTGATTCTTCATTCTTAACTTCACTCACTCGTAAAGTGCATATTCCTAAATATTTAAATGTTTTAGCTCTATATATATGTTTTTTTTAACTGAAAAGATGTTCCTTTAATTTCACTTATTCTTCCTCACTTTACCTTAGTTTAGGTCTTTTCTTGATTAAGGGAAAGTATATCTGACTAATTCTAATCTGTTTTTGGATATAAAGGTTTATTAAAGTTGATTTCCTCGCTTTTTAGTCGGTGAAAACTCTTTAGTGGCCATTTATTTTATTTATAAATAATAATTTAATATTTTTATTTGGATTTTAGATATTTATTTTATAAAATGTGTATAAGGTTGTCATTTTTTTTAGAGTTTGATATTTTTTAGAAATAGAATGAAAATTGTTTGAGTTACACAACAGAAAGTAAAAAAAATTATTGCGATGAATTCGAGTATGAAGCATATTGGAGATTTGTATTGATTCGTTGATAGTATTAAAATCAAACAACAGAAATCATAAGGAAACTTATAAAAAAAATAGAAATTTTGTTTGAATTGTTTTAAAAAAGTTTTTGATACTTCAATCAAATTCACAAAGATCTCAAACAAAGACTATATGATTCGCACTTAATAGAAACATTAATATATCATAGTTTTCAATTTGACTCAAAGTCAAAGGTGTTAAATTTAGTGTTAAAAATAAAAATTCATTCAACATTCAAGATTAAGACAAGATTGTAAATCAGAAAATTTTAACAAATTTTTATTGTCAATTTTGCACCAAAATAGAAATTGTCACTAAACTCTCCAGATAAAATGAAAATCAAAGAACAATGTAAAAATACAAAAATTAAAGATTCACGTAGCAATTTATACAGGTTCATCTACTTCGTCCTCACTCGTAGAGGAAGTCCTATCCTCATTCAATCGATTGAGAGTTTTTTTTTTTTTTATTGATCATGAACGTTTACAAGATCATTCAACAAATGTTTAAAAACCTTGTACACAAATCTTTCTTCCTAAAAGTTCTTTGACATAGAACCTTGGAACAGTGCTCCAAATTTTGAACACATATTTATCTTCAAATTGAAGATCACACTTCACTCCTTTCAAGAGTAGACACCTATAGAGTCCTCTCTAGAAATCATCTGAAGACCACATTCTTCAGTCCTTCGACATTCAATCAATCGATATCCTCATGATGGTTTGTATCTAGAATAAGCACCCCAACAATCGATATAACCTCAATTTTGTTTCTCGCATCAAAACTCGATTGCACACCCGATTTGATCAAGAAAAATATTTCAATCTATAATATGATCTTGAATGCTTGAGTATGAGGAATGAGTGAAAGTATTCTTGTGTTTAGAAATGATTAGAAAACGTTTTATAATGATGCATGGAAAAGCTAAGTCAATGAAAAACGATTTCTATGAGAAATTAATAATCACTTTGTAACTGTCATAACAACCTTTAAACAATTAAATTTCAAGTCTACATGTCTTATAAGTCGTGATGGAAAAACCAATTTTGAAGTTTGAAGCTATGTAAGTTGATTTACACGAGTGTGAGTTTACTTACTTACAAAACCTGCGGCCTTACTGGTTAGTCGATTTAATTACATCCTTGGGATTTCCAAAACTGAGTTCTTGAAGTTCATAATTCGATTCATAAGTTGGTAATTCGATTTACAAAGTTAAAAATCACTTATAAAATATTTTAAATGAGTTTCAAATGATGCCAACGCAATATGCCCATGCTACAAATTTAATGCAACCTAAAACAACAAGTAGATAAGCTTATGCAAGATAAAAACTTCTTTTTCATGATTTCTTTGTTGATCAAGTATTATATGCAAGAGCTAGAGAATGAGAATCAACAAAGCACACATAAATATCGATCATCTAGACTAAGCAAGTTGATATCAGTCAAAATACTAAGTTTAAAAACTAAGAACTAACTAAAAAGACACCTAACAATTACAATCTCTCCATTTTTTATGATGACAACCCTTTGCAAATCTTGTGAGACTTCGTTGTTGAATCTTCTCAAATTTTTGAAAGGAAAAAATGCAAGCCAATGCTCCCGTGAACTTGTGTCGGTAGTGTAAAACCGCTAACAAACTTTAAGGCATCTGTCAAACCTATCCATACGATGCATCATCTTGTCCTCAAAATCAGAAAACCATGATGGAGCAACATCAGAAGAAGAACCTCCAATTTCAGTAGGCGTTTCAGCAGTAATTGAAATTTCTTCCATGTTAGCATCCTTTCATCTTCGTCTTGAACTGCATCTCTTTGTACCTAGTCGTCTCTTGATAATTCCACAAACTTCATCTTGACTAGAGTAGTTATGGTCATACCATTTGCAGGATCAGAAATAAGGCATATGTCATGTTCAAAATCACATCAGAGTATTCCAACACCATGCTTATAAAGCAAACAAAAAGAAGAACACTACTAAGTTGCTTCTTGACATTATCATTTTTTGAGCAATGTAAGCTAACCTCAGTAATTCTTACACAATTATGTTTTTGAAACTACCCAATACAATAACTTGTATTTTGCTTTCACCTTACCATAAAAGAAAGCTTTTCCATTTGGAATGACATTTGGGTTATCCAATGTCTTTTGAATGAAGGCAAAATTGTTGTAATCTTCATAGTTCTTGTAAGTGTCTTCAATGAGAATCATATCAGTACACTTCAAGATTGGATATTGGGTCGAAATTTGGGATTAACTTTTTAATTTGCAATGACAATTTGGTGGACCGAGTACACTTATCTAAAATTTGTGCGAAAATAAAATAATGTTTGAAATTTTTGTAAAAAATATCTAATATTCGTCTGAAAACTGTTTGAAAATATGTCAAAAAATGATAATTTTCTAGTAGTGTATGGGAATCAAAATCATGAATTAAAATACACATAAAATACAATAGAATTTACATCTTATAGCGCATAAACTTCGCAAACAAGTGTTGGATAGAATCACAAACATTGTTCGAACGACAATATCTCTACATAGTCCACACGCACAAACTCAAATGAGAGTAGCCTTCGTTTATAGTGTTAGCTGATGAACGAAACTAGTGAAGGAAAAATGCTCACTGAAGTTTTAGTGCGGCTTGGGTTAATATGTATTTATAGAGCCACTCACACTGACCGAGTGCACCGTAGCTTACGGTGTTAAGTGTTTCATTAATCCACGTTGGTGCGTCATCAAAGCGTACTACTAAATAAAATAAGTCTTACTTATTTGCTTTTAATCTCTCATTAATCTATTATTACGTGTGTGACCTTGTAGGTTATCGTAATATTAGCAATAACGTTAAATCATTGATTCAATATTATAAATAGTGAGCGGTATCTAGCAACACGTCACTGCTATCCAAATGACGAGAATGTCTAGGAATTTGACATAACATTTTTGTGATAATGACCTCGTGTATAATTACATGTTTGCCCTTATATCTATGTTGAACACAAGATATAGTATGTGTCACCCTTGTATATTTCAATATTATATTCCTTGATACTTGAGTATACTTAGTAACAATAAATAAGATCAATATCTCATATTGACTTATTTCAGCATGGTCATGGATTTTGCAGTCATACTCTATCAAGTGTCTCACATATATTACTATTGTTATGTAGTAGGGGTAAATCTCATCTAACTCACTCATGTTCCTCTGCATGACTCATTGAGTGTCTAATTAACATTTATAATTGTCTTGTTACAATCAACGTTTAATAATAAAACAATCAACTCCACATGTAGGGATCATAGTGTTTCAGGTCAAAGGGTGACATAGACTGCTTCAAGGTGCCAACACGAGAATGAGAGTTGAATGTGTGTTTGGCAAAGTTGATAGTTTTTTTATAATTTATAAATAAATAAATAAATTAGTTTGGTATTTGTGACTTACTTGGAGTAGAAGTAATCGAATTCAGAGGCAATAAACAATGAAAGCATAAATAATTTGACACATAGATTTATCCTGATTCACCACTAACTTGACTACATCAAGTCCCCTCATTCAGAAGGCTTTAATCCACTAATTTAAATACCTTAAATTACAAAGCACCTGACCCTCCAAGCTAGTCTTCCCAAACAACATGACAACCTTAGACTTTGGAGGAACTGACCACCTTGATCCTACAAGTCAAGTATTCTCCTAACCCCAGATTGAAGAAGGAACTAAACCACTATCGGATTGGATACAAAATATTGAAATTTTAAGTATTTGCCTCTAACAAAGCTGATAATAATAATAACTCTCACACTTTAAGAAAAAACATTTAGAAAATATTTCTCATTTGAACAAGTATTTCTCTTTTTGAAATCTAAGACTACTATGTTCTGTTTTTCGATGATTTTCTTCTTTAACCTTGAGTATCTATTTATAGTTAAAATTTGGGCTTCAATTTAGTCCTTATTTAATTATGAATTGTATTTTGTTCAAATTGCGTTTTTAAATTCTTCATATTAATTATGTTCCTATTTTGTTTAGATTGAGATTGTAAATTGTTCAGATTGATTTTGTTCGTATTTTGTTCATATTGCGTTTGTAAATTCTTCATATTGATTATGTTTATATTTTGTTGCAGATAAATCTTGTTCAAATCTTCTACAAATATTGACCATATATTCTTTCATACTCTTTGAAGTCAAATATATTGTTCTCATAAAATACTTTTGTCATCATAAATACTCTAAGTATAAAATCAATTTGGTTCCAACACTGCTATCATTATAAGAATAACTTATGAGGGTCAACTCAGTATACATTTACCTTAATGTGCACATATGTTATGACTTGATATCTCACATCTATAATATGTGAGATAGAATTGTCGGTCCACACACATAATAGTCTCAATTGTATTATTATCATTCTTCATAATAATACTTGACTGTAAATATTTAAGAGTAAAGTTTTATAGTATCTCACAACCAAGTCATCCACTTGAAGTTTCATTAAAATGAATTTTACTCAAAGACTTTATTACGTTGAAAACAAACATAATAGCTTAAATGTCTCATATTATAAACAATGTTTAAATATGTTTTCTGTCCCTGTAAATATAATAAGTTTTAGGTTTAGTCCCTGTAAATTTTTTCGTTTAGATTTCATCTCTATAATATCAGAAAAATTTAATTTTGGTCATTAATGTCAAGTGAACATTAGAAAAACGTTAATTGACAAAGGGAAACATGAATCAAATATTTAAATATGTTTTTGGTCCCTGTAAATAAATATAACAGTTTTTTAGTTTTAGTCCCTGAAAAATATTTGTTTGGATTTCATCCCTGCAATATCCAAAAAAATTATTTTTTGTCCTTAACATGAAATGGACGTTACAAAAACGTGAGCCTACAAATAGAGGAAAACGCAATATACAAATTTAAATAATTATTCTAAACAAACTTAACCGAAACGATATTTAAATAACAAATAAAAATAATTTGTATAATTATTTCTAATAAAATAAATAAGTATACAAATTCTAATGGGAATACAAATTTAAATAATTATTCTAAACAAATTTAACCGAAATAACATTTAAATAATAAATAAAAATAATTTGTATACTTATTTCTGATAAAATAAGTATACAAACTGCAATGGGAATACAAATTTAAATAATTATTCTAAACAAATTTAACCAAAATAATATTTAAATAACAAATAAAAATAATTTATATACTTATTTCTGATAAAATAAGTATACAAACTGCAATGGGAATAAAAATTTAAATAATTATTATAAACAAATTTAACCGAAACGATATTTAAATAACATAAAAATAATTTGTATACTTATTTCTAGAAATAAGTATATAAACTCTAATGGAAATACAAATTTAAATAATTATTCTAAATAAATTTAACTGAAACAATATTTAAATAACAAATAAAAGTAAGTATACAAATTATTCTAATATTTAAATTAATATTCTCATTGAGTGATGCGATTGATCCACGTTTTCCTCTATTTATCCGCTCACGTTTTAGTAACGTCCATTTGACGTTGAAGATCAAAAATAAAGTTTTTAGATATTGCAGAGATGAAATCCAAACAAATATTTTTCTGGGGCTAAAACTGAAAACTATTATAGTTACAGAGACTAAAAACATATTTAAACGTTTAGTCTACGTTTTCTTTTCCCTTTGTCAATTAACTTTTTTTGTAACGTCCACTTGACGTTAAGGACCAAAAATAAATTTTTATGATACTACGGGGATGAAATTCAAACAAAAAATTGTACAGAGACTAAAACTAAAAACTGTTATATTTATAAAGATAAAAAAATATCTAAACTTATAAACAAATAGCATGATACAAGTTCTAAGTTCAAATGCAAAATACTGGCCTATAAGATTTACACCAACATCAAATACATGATTGAATAAATGTTATCATGTGTATAATTGCGTACCATATCCTATTTTTATTCAAGTATCTATTGTATTATATTTCTATACTAATACGACAGTCAAACGAGCTTTGATTGTAGTTATACATTAATAACAATAAGAACTTCATATTTTAACACACCCACTTTAATCAAAATTTCAGCAACTTGATCCTTTGAGACAATGGGGAGCAGGTGCAAAATATTGAATCTTATCGTGACCTGACAATTAATTTCAATGTGATTCATTGGTTCCTAAAAAACAAAATTAACATGATTGTGGCAGAATATGACCACAAGGCAATTATGAGGAACATATAAGTCTTTGAGAAGAAAAAGAACTCATTGAGCCTCAAAAGTATCTTGAGCAACAATCCTATATACTCCTTCAAAGGAAAAAATAATACTCAATAGTTTACCTTCTAGTGTACAAATCACATGTTCACAAAATCAATTTTTAAATAATCTCAACCGTTAAGGGTCGAAAACAGTAACTATATCATACGTTTACTTGAAGAGATAAGCTTCCAAGGGATACATAGAATCAAACAAAATTGCCACATCTTATGCCAAACTAAAAAGAAAAATTTGAATTTACATTTAATCTTGTGCCATTCCTTCATTTCTCAAGAGGAAAAAAAAAATTAAGTCAAATTCTGCAGATATTATGCAGGGCTTCCAAAAAGATGAGCTTGTCTACCCATCCTTCTTGGCAACCCAAAATTTTGATAACACCTAATTTCACCACCAAATCCAGCTGTCACAATTACCAAACCCCATGCTGAAGGATGAATTGCTGATGCACCACCCTGGCTACCATCATATGATGAATAAGAAGATGACCAAGATGGAGTAGCTGCATCTGATATTGAAGGTGAATCACAATATCTAATCGAACCAGAACCCGAAGAAAACGAATCGCCGAACCCCGAATCCGTCCTCGATATCGCTGCCGGGTCATCTTCCATTTCATTTTCCATGGTTTGATTGTTGTTGTTGTTTTTCTTTGGAAGAGGTGGCAGCATTCTCTTACTGTTATTTGCAAATGAGTCATTATCAATTCCTGATTCTGTTCTTGAAATTGATGAAGGGTCATGTTCTGGTGAACATGGAGCACTTTCTGTTCCATTGTTGTTGTTGTTGTTATTATTACCTTTCTTTGGAAGTGGTGGAAGCATTCTCTTGCTGTTTTCATCCATTGACTGTTTTGAGTTCTTTTTTGAATGTTGAACTGGAACTTGTGGTGGATCCCCTCTAATCATGCATGGCCAAGGTATTGCTACTGAAACATCTTTGCATGGAAAGTGCTCATGAGATTGAGTAACAACCAAACTTCTAGCTTTTCCTGAGCTTGGATTTCTATGCTCTTCATGCTTCCATACATAAACTTGTGAATCTTCACTTGCACTTATGATATATCTCCCATTTGGACTAAATGATGCTGCCATTTGGCTGTTTGCATTTCGAAATCCTGTTTTTTGCCAACATTTTAGTTACACTATTCTATCATCGGTTCTAGTTTGACCCTGTTTTTTTCCTATTCCACTCAAATAGATTTGGTGGGCTGAATTTATGTAATTTCCTGAATTTGATTTACTACATACATAAATGTGAACTAGGTTCCGCGGATTCAGCTCACTTAATCTATTTGAATGAAACTAGCAAAAACATTATTCTATTGACTAAAAAGACAACAACTTAAAGCTATTTCATTTTAATTGTTTGATTTAAGTTGGACTCGGTTCTTAAAAATAAAATTAGTTTTGATAATTTCAATGATAAAATGAGTTTTATTTACTCAAATCCTTATTAATTGTAGTTAGTGGAGAAGTTTAATTAGTTGAAATACAATAAATAAGGATATATTAGTAAAAAAAAGTAATTAATATTATATTGGTATTGTAAAATGACAAATAATTTAAGATAAAGAACAATAACAAATAAGTCATTTTGATACTTCTATTTTTACTCGTTCCCAAACTTTTTAAAATTTAGTATTTTGGTATTTACTTAGATTTTTAAATTCAAAAATGATGATATGGTATATTTTTTTATTGACGTGAATAAAAAATTAAATGTTAAAAATCCATCTAGATAGTTTCATATCAGCAGATTTTACGTCATATCAATAAAAAACTTGTCCATCACTACTTTTGCGTTTAAAAAATCTTAATAAGAAACCCTAAATTTTAAAAAGAGGAACTAATTTCAAGAAGGAACAAAAATAGTAGATAAATATGTAATTAAGTCTATTAAAAATTAAACTTTATGATATGATTATCAATTTTTTAAGAGCAAAAATATTTGTTTTAAGCAAATATATCAATTACCTTTAAATTTATGAACAATATCTGTACCATCCACAATTCTTATCCTGGAATCAGCTGAAGTAACAAGAACTTCTGATGGATTACATGGGGCAAACTATGAAGATGCAAAACAAGTTAATATACATTATTGACATAAAGCAATATTGGTTAATAGGAAACCATATAAACTATATTTTACCTCAAAGCCTGTAACCTTTTTTAGCTGAGATTTCTTCTTGTTTCGAAGTTCAATTGTGTTTGTTTGAGTTAATTTGTAATCTGGTAGCCATGAGAGTTTAAAATATTAAAATATAAAATTTAAGAGTAAAATAATATGGTAATTAAAATTTTAAATTGATTTATGACCACATAATAATGTAAATATGATTAGTTGACAAGTGAAGAGTAATTAACACCTTCTATGCTATAAGTACGACAACTCCCCTTTTGTGTACCAACTAGAACACCCTATAAAACAATGAACAAAACCAACATTAATCATTAAGTTTTGTTAGAATCAATGTATAATTATTAAATTTAATCAAAACATTGTACCATTACAATGAAAATTGTGAAATTGGATTTGGTGCAATACTGTCTGAATCGGTCGATAAAAAATGAATGATGAAGATCATGTATAATTAATTTTATTATTATGTAATTTAAACTGTCTGATTTTATATAAACCGTCAATAATCTTATATAACCGTCGAGATTACTTATTTCATGAAATTGCATACAATTTCAAGTGCAAACAATCTCAATCCAAAAATTGTAGTAAGCAAACAAATTATAAATTGATACTTTTCTACATAAAAAAGGACGAGGAAAAAAAACATACTTGACCATCAGGTGTGTAAGAAACAGCAGTAACCATTTCATGAATATCAGTCCAATCCACAACAAGACGAGCAGGGATGTTCCACATTCTAACTTTAGCATCAAGAGAGCCACTAATGAAATAATCATCGTCCATGGGGTTGAATTGCACGCATGTTACTATACCATATTCAAATTTACAACAAATAAATAGAGGAAACAAAGAAGAAAAAAAAAGACAATTTAGTAAAATTCATGTCCACCAAAAAAATAGGGGAAATAGTTCGAACATATTACCATAATCATTATGTGCAAAAAATTTCAAGCATGCCTTAGTTTCCAAGTCCCACAGTCTCACTGTCTTATCCATTGAAGATGAAAGAAGTAGCTGTAAGGAAAAGCAAAATACATTTTTAATGTTTTACTCTGTATCCACCAAAGTTCTAAAATGCAGTCATGAAGGAGCAAATTTTATGAGATCACAACCTCAAATTAAAAATGTTTTGACACACTCAAATGAAAAAAATTAAAAGAGAAATAAGCATTAGTTATGCTCAAATTAGTATTTCTCATCTTCAACATTAAGATTGTTGAGGTTCTGTAAACTAAATAACAATTTTTCAAAAATATAAAACCAGTCTTTAAAAAATGTACATAATTAACATGTACACAATGACATTAAATGTTTTTTTATGTATATGCACAATAAAAAAAGTGATTATGATCCCATAAATTATATTATCTTGTTGCAATCTTTATAGTTTATGATCTCATCAATCATATTATCATGTTGCAATCTCCGAATGATCAATATTTATCGATCAAAAACATTTTTAGTATCTAACATGTTTGATGTTTGACACTAACACGACACGACATTGTCGATCTCAACTTATTACTTGGGTAAATGTGTTGTTGTCGTGTATGTGTTTGTACTTTATTGACAACAATTATAATTAAAATTAAGTTTAAACCTTATTCTCAATCAAATCACAATGTTGTAGCAAATGCAAATCTAAAACAGAAGAAGTAGTATAAAAAGATGATCTAAAAGCACACACATACCTGAGATCTAGACCAAGACAAATCCAAAACTTCATCCAAATGACCATGAAAAGAACAATAAGGCTTCTCAGAAAAAGTAAAAACATTTTCAGGCACATGAACATAATCAGGAATAGCACTCCCTCTTTTACTTCCAAATTTCCCTTTCTTCTTACCCAAAGAAGGTGCCTCCCCACTAGTTTTCTCCATAGAAGAAACCAAAGAAGGATGAATAGGTGTTAAATTCCCTTCCTCAGGTTTCATAGACATAACCTCACATTCTTGCACTTCCCAAATGTGAATCGCTTTATCCTCACCAGCACTAGCCAAAAAACGACCATCCAAACTAAACTTAATCGTCCAAATACACCCTTCATGTGCTTGAAACTCTTGACACATATGTAAAGCTGAAAGCTCCTTTTGTGATTTCCCACTTTGTCTAACCTTAACCCATTTATTCTTCCCTTGAGTTTTTTGTTGTTGTTGTTGTGGTTCAACAACTGGTGGCGCAACAACTTGTGGCGCAACAACTTCTCTTTCTCTTTCACCAACGAATCCACTTGCAACACCTTTAATATTCTTCAACAATGAAGCACCTCTTCTTTTACTTAACTTTAAACTCCTCAAAATATAAGAATTTGAAGCTAGTTTCTTCCCATAACCATCATTTCTTCCAACATTAGCACGTCTCATTATTTCCTTAACAACCGCCGAATGCCCCACCGTGTTTTCGAATTCCTCCATTGTTAACTGTTTCCCTGTTTCTAAATCGCTTAACCGATTCCACATTCCGTTTTCGCCGTATTCGTTTACGATAAACTCTTTTCCTGTATCTAAGTTCTTTATTAAAAAGAACGCTCCGACCGCTGAGCCGGGCGTTACCATCTGTGTTACCATCTGTGACGATGGTAAGCGTTTGTGGCCGGATTCACCAGAATGTGAATCCTTCACTATAAATCTGTTTCCATTTGCGTGTCGAGCCCGTGTGCTCGGCACGCCTATGTCAGTAGCGGTTCTGGTTAACCGCTGCTTTGAAATCTTTCCTATTATTTCCTCCTTCCTTAATTTTGCCATGGAGAATGAATCAATGTCACCTTCTGATCGCGATCGAACGAGGACATATGAAACAGGTGACTGCTCTGATTTTCGCTGACCGGAAACAGAGGAAGTTGTTGTAGTAGTAGTAGGACTAGTAGTGGAAACTGAAGAAGATGATGAATTTGTACCGGAATGGGATGAATTTGAAGAAGGAGAAGTTTCTCTTTGGTTGTTTTCGAACTTTTTCGTGATGGCGCGGCCAATGGCGACACTTGTAACTTTGAGATTTTCTTTCTTTTCATCCAATCCCATGCTTCCAAGCAATCTTCGTCTTCTTTCGGTGATGGATCCAGGAGCAGCCATCCAGATATCGTAGTTTGGAGTAATGGAGGATGCCGACGGAAGCTCTGGCGGCTTTCGATGTTTTGCAGGGTGAAAGGAGGAAACTGCGGAGGCGAAGGATAATCGACTGTCTTCATAATCATTATCTTCTTCGTCGGAGGAAGAAGCTAAATCGTCGGGAACGGCGGTGGAGAGACGGTTATAGGTTTCAAAGAAGTGTAAGTCGTCCTCATCGTCGCCGAGGCCGTCCCAATTCATGGTCAGCGTTTTCCGGCGTTCCATGGTGGCCATCGGCGGGAGGAGGTTGGAATTTAGAATGGAAAATGAGATGACAAATAAGACAATGAAATATGCCGTTTGAATTTTATTATTATTTTTGTTAAAAATTAACTATAATAATTATTATATTTGTCAATTAAGTTATTTTAATTTTTTTTAATTTTGGTTTGTGATGTGTTTTCAAGGTTTGGGGTAGAGAAGAGGAAGAGAGGAAATTAAGGGAAGAAGGAGAGGTCGGTTACTGTTGTTAATTTTTGGAGGCAAAGAAACGGTCAACTTGTCTCTATTTACGTCTCTATTAATTATATTAAGAAAGGGGGTATTTGTGTCATTTTGTATAAGATTTGCTTCTAATGCAGAGAAAGAGTGCTTCTGCACTTCGCAATCTGATCTTAATCGTTCTTGTTTATGTTTCCATGTTATTGTTACTATGCTTATCATGCTAAGGTGGTTTCGGGGATAACTCGTTGACACGTTTATGAAATTACAATTGGAAAATGAATGGTCAACTTTAGTTTTATTCTTTCTTTACAAAGTCCATCCCTCTTTTCTTTAACAATTCCTATCATACAAAATTGTGCTTACTTTTTAATTCTATATCCCTCTTTTTATTTTTAATATTAAATTAAAAATCATATTCATAAGTTGAATTGCAACTTGACAGTTCACACTCTCACTGTCAGAGTCTGGTGCAGCAATTGTGGTGAACTGCATTGTATTGTTGTTGTTGACATTGAATTGATTTTCCAAGATTGTAAAGGACTTGCTAAATTAGTTTAATGTTGCTTCTGTCATAATCAAGTTGGGTTAGCTAATAGACTGGAATCAAGAATTTGGTTGGGAAACCTTTCTAACCTAGATATGAACATGAATAATCGATTATTGGATTGTTTGCACAGCTCAACAATACATATTTTTCAATTGATAAGGTTTCCAAGTTTTTTTTTAATAATATAATAAAATGATAGTAATTTTGGATTAGATATATTTTTAATTATTATAAAATTATAATATTTTAAATTTAATCTCTAAATTCTATTATTTTTTATTTTTAATATGATTTTATAGAACTAAAAATATTATTTAAAAAAATAACTTTTCAAAAGAAAGATTAAAAGAGAATAAAAAAATTTATAGACTAAAAAGTTGATATTTTAATTATAAGAATTTAAATAAAATTTTAAAATTTTATAGAAATTAAAATTTATTTTATCCTTTATTTTAATTATTAAAATTATATATTTTTTTTATAAGGATCTAATTCTTAAAATTAAAATAAAATATTTAAGACAGATTGATTATGCATGTACTTAATTTTCTTAACCAAATTTCAGATATAATAAACATTGTTAATTTTATGGTCCCGTAATGTGGTCCCATTTAAAAAGGTCCATCCGTGAACCCGTTGAATTGAATCGGCTATAATAGGTTTCCATATTATTCTTTTGTTGTTGTTATTATTTATTTTTTTTACTGTAAATCAAATATATTTATCCATTTTTTTAAAATTAACTCACATTATTTATCATTAGGGGTGGGAATAGGGCAGGCCAGGCTTTGAAAGGCCTGAGTCTGGCCTACGATGAATTTTTGAGGCCTAAGTCTGGCCTACGGTCTATGATAGGCTTTTTTTTCGGCCTGAGTCTGGCCTACGGCCTATCGTGGCCTAGCCTATATGCCTATTTAAAAGCCTTATTCACATTAAAAATAATTTTTCTAACAAAATAATTTTAAAAAAATATGAAACAAACACCCTTTAAACCCTAAAAGATGATTTTTGGTTTAAAAGAATAATTTTTTTATTAAAACAAACGCACCCATTACTATCTCTCAAACAAATGGTCTCAAACAAACTCCGATTATTACCTCTCAAACAAATCCTCTTGTGCAACATCATATTTAGTAATAATATATATATAAAGGTAATAAATAAACAATTATCTATAGCTACATGATGCTCTACACATATCGATTTATATGATTCTCCATATACCAATACTAATGTGTATATGTATATATATATTAAATAAAAAAATTCTAAACAAATCCTCTCAAACAACTCGGAATATTACCTCTCAAACAAACTCATATTCAGTAATAATAAACAATTAGGGTTTCTAAATTTATATACTAATAATATATATAAAGATAACAAATAAATAGTATTGGTTTTTATAAAATATAAAGTAACAAATAAATAATATCGGTTTTTATAAAAAATATGTTGTTTTCATACATGTTTGTTGGAGTGAGTGCAATGAAAATTAGAACAAGAAAAAATAGAGAATGGAATACATATAAAATATATATAGGCTGGCCTGTCAGACCTAATAGGCTTTTTTACAAGCCTGAGTCTGACCTATTTATATAAATAGGCTTTAAAAACAGCCTGAGCCTGACCTTTTTATTAAATAGGCCAGACCAGGCCATAAGTAGGCCAAGCCATAGGCCCCTGTCGGACGGCCTAGCCTATTTTCATCCCTATTTATCATGTATATGTATAGCCACAGCCGCGGTCTATTTGTGTATTATTCTTCACAAAATTGAGTACTTTGGACAAATTTTAATTGATATATCTATGTATCATCTCCTATATAGAGCTCTTAATAAAGTTTAAAATTCAAAACTCTCTCAAAAATCTCCTACTAAATTTTTAATATCAAACTCTTATTGAAATAATTTTTTTAAATTTTTATCTATTATTTTTTATGAATTTAAATGAGAGAGCTTGTAGACTCAATGTTTAGTTCATTGATATATATATATATATATATATATCAATGAACTAAACATTTGTTCATTGATATATCTAAAATATCTTTTGAAAAAATATCTAAAATATATTTTTATTGAAAATATTTTTAAAATATTTGTTCTTGAAAAATTTTATGAGTAAAATTAAAAAAGATTTTTTTTGAATAAAAAAATTTTGAAAAAAATAAAAAATATTATAAATATTTTTTTATTAGAAAAAATCAAAATTATTTTATGGAAAAATTTTGAAAAAATATTATTTTTCAGAAATAAACTAAAAAATAATTTTGAAACTCTTTTAATAAAAATGGACTCAAACTCTATTATGCCCACAAAATTTTAGATTTTTATTTTTTATTTTTTAAACTATGAAATTTATTAACCACTCAATCTGGACAGGGGCACACCAAATAATTTTTATTCATTTAAAATACTATCAAAACAAAGTTGTGGAGAGTACGAGTATATATATATTAGTAATTTAGATTCAAAATCTTTCGTTGTATTCGCAATACGAGGTCCTCTTCTGCTATGTGAGTTGAGCCACAAAAATGACAGTGTCGGGTCTGAAAACTAAGGCAATGGAATCACACAGAGATATTTGAAACAACTAATAAGGCCCAAGATGTTTTTAACATGTTGTTCAAAATAATAATAATAACATTCACAGTTAGAGAATAAAGTGGAGCAACTCCTCTCAAATTTTAACCCAATAAATCTCTCATGAGTAAGTCTTTCTCTTTCTACTGCAATATGATCCCAGTGCAGCAAAACCAAATCCCATAGTTGGCTTTTCCGTCTTCATATCTATCTAACTATCTTCACCATTTAAAAAATGATTAAAAACTGACATCACTAATTGCTCTGTTTGTACGACATTAGTAAACTTAAAAAACCAAACAACCAGATTTTTTACTGTGTCAACCTGCTATATCCGGTATTTTTTAAAGATCCAACCATGGACTTTTTTGAAGGGTGCATGATAGAGATTCTCTAATTTTAATATTGTTGATGATTGTTCATGTCTAACTCTTAAACTGAAAGAATAATTTATTATACACTTTTCATAAATATAAATTAATGGTTTTATTCTTTACAACTGAGACACTAATTGAATTAGTATCATTTCATTGAGTTAAATTTTGAGAGATATAATTATTTTCTCTTGTATCTATAAAACAAATAGTAATCGAGTTTCTATCTTATTATTACTTCTGAGAAATAAAAAAAAATGTTGATGGTTGAAACTTTGGATTCATAACTAATAAATATAAATATACTTTTTCATTCTTAAGTAATCATGAGCAAGACATTTTCGTACATGACTTGCTAATGTAAAATCAGACAGCCTCATATAGTCTCACGAATTAAAAAAAATGTTAAAAGAAGAAAGGTTAGAAGTGTTAAAAGTGGGTAAATAGTTATTTGGTTCTTTAAATGTACGAGTCAGTGTAGTTTTTGAATTTGAAATGTGGATATAAATTAAGTTGATCAATAGAGAATATGACTTACTTTTTGTGTCAGGAGTAGCGGAGTTAAGGAGTAAAGTGATAAAGAAGTTGAAGTTTATGATATTCATCTTTAGCAAAATATTAATAATATCAATTATTACCATTGATTGTTGTCAAAAAATCTAAGATAGCCAATGAAAAACACATTTGAGGGCTAAACTAATAAATTAAAAATAAATTTAATGATTAAAATGACTAACAAAAGACATATTTGAGTATTTTGTTGTAATTTTGATACATTGAAAAACTACTGTGACAATTCTTCACACATTTAAATATTAAAGTGGTTAATGGTTGTATTACTCAATTTTCGATAATCATGATTATGGTGAAAAGTTAGATAAGTCTTACACCACATACAAGTTTGTTTTCGTAATTGGATTAATAGGTACGACTGTTGGAAAAATATGACTTCTTTTGATTAAGAATAAGAGAATTAAGATCAAATCCAACGTGTTCAATTTTAATTCCTATATTAACAATGCAAGATTCATACAGATTATACACAGCGGAAATTAAAGATCGCATACAAGATTAATCATGAAAAGTAAAGAGAGATAAGGGATAGAGAGTAGTACACCACGATTTTTATACTGGTTCAGCCGTCTGTCAGACGACCTACATCCAGTCCCGAAATTAAACGATTACGGCCTTTTCAATAGAATCTTAGAGTGTTTTACATATGTTTCAGCGCTCCCGGTCTATCAATCTTAAAACTCTCTCTCTATTCTATTTGGCAACCACTGTATCCCAGAGTTCCTCTACAAACTCTTCCAAGATCACAGTAAGGCTTCTTCTTGATGAGTCCTCTCAACAACGAAGATAGCCACCAGTTTCTAAACTGGATTTTCTAAATCTTCAGTTACAAAGAATTGTATTTTACAATGGATTAAAGAAGTATCATGACTTTTGAATCAATCACTATATTGGTTCTCACACAAAAGGTATTTGGGCAATGAATGTTTGTGTGGTTGTAAAACTTTTCTCTCAAGGTTGTCCAAAGGTTGTGAAAAGTTTTCCAAAAGTTGTGTCAAAGATTATCAAAAGTTGTGTAAAGTTGTGTAAAATTATTTTCAAAAGTGATTGAATTAGCTTATATATATTCCAAGAGAATACCAGGACAATCGATTTCCCAATCGATTTTATAATGCTTTAATCGATTGCCTAATCGATTTTCGCAGGTCTTGTTTTTCTTGAATCTTGAATAATATAAGCATGAATCGATTTGCCAATCGATTCTTTTAATACATCAATCAGAACTGATACTATGATTTTATCCAAATCGATTGAGTAATCGATTATAGGTTTTTTGTTCCAACAACGAGATCAAAACAATCGATTGCTCAATCGACTTCATAATCACAGTCTTAATCGATTTGGCAATGAGTTGAATCCTTTCTGTAACTTAAAAATTAGCTTCAATCGATTCGTCAATCGATTGTGCTGATCACAGTGAATCAGACTTTTCCATCAATCGATTTTCCAATTGATTGTGCTGATCAAAGTGACTTAGACATAAACGTCAATCGATTTGCCAATCGATTGTGGTTGTTACAGAACCTCAGCTATTTTGACAAAATCTATTTGCCAATCGATTTGATCAAAGTTGTTCTTATGAATGATTAATCTGCAATCGATTGCCTAATCGATTGCTTCAAACTTGGATTTTAAGAAAACTAAATCAATTGATGTCCCAATCGATTTGTTGCATCACATAACTTATTTCTGATTTTAAAACTTGGTCACAATCGATTTGTCAATCGATTGATTCCATAACTGGTTGTTTCTGTGACTTGCTAAATCGATTGTTCAATGGATTGCCCAATCGATTGTCCAATTGATTGGTTTTATCCCATAACTCAGGTTTCACTAAAAACATTTTACCTAATCGATTTCCCAATCGATTGATGTAGTGAAAACACTTGTTCTGAGTCAGACAATCGATTCATCAATTGACTTATTGGTTGATTGATTTATATTCATTGGCAAAGGCTTAAGTGTGAGACCATAGTGATTAGTCTACTAAACTTATTACTATGACACCTAATAACACTATACATTTTTGCGTCTTTCTCAAGTGCATCCTCCAACTTTGGTTGATTCCTTGAGTTGCAAGCTATTGTTCCAAGTGTATGGTGTCTTCTTGTTTGCCTGAAATATTTCTCAATTCAAAACATTAGATCAATCAAGTATTTCATATGTACTGTGTGTTTGAGAATTAAATCAAAAACATGATCAGGGAAGCTCATGACTTACAAACTCCCCCTTTTTGATTTAATGACAAATACACAGTTTTAACATTGAGATTATTTTAAAATCTCCCCCTGAGTTTTGGAATGTATGATACATTTCAATAACATCAGTACAAAAAGGTATCAGAGTGCAAACAGGGTACAATGTTGTGTATCAGAATACATTTTATCAGAGCAATATGCATTGTATCAGAGTAATATTACATCAGATTACAAGTTAGCATACATCAGAGTTAATATCATATTATAGCATTATGATATTAGAGCATATGTAGCATATCAGATCATATGGCATCAATATTGCATATACATATATCAGAGCATATATCCATACAACAGAGCATTATATGATCAGCATGTAAAATATCAGAGCAAATAATCGCAAGTTAAATCATCTCCCCCTTTTGTCATAAAATGCAAAAAGAAATATACAAAGAGAGTTGATTAAACAGAAAGATATATACATAGAAAAAAAAATATTTACAAAGACAGCATAACAAAAGCAGTACTAGAATAAGAGTATGACAAACAACAAAGAAACTAAACATAAACAACGAATCTAGGGCTGATCCTCATTATCACCAGTAGGAGAAGGAGAGACCGCTGTATTAACCTCAGCAGGTGTCTCCTCCCCATGAGGATCATAACCATCTAGGTTGGCTGGGTTTGGATCTTCAGTTGATTGCCGTCCGATCTCAGCAATGTCTTCAAAAAACATTTTGAGCCCCAAGTGCTCCTGAATAGCATAAACATCCTGAACCACGGTGTCCAAAGATGCTTGAAGCTTGTGAAGAGAGGCTTCCACTCTTTCGTTGTGGGCAGCTTGAACCTTCATGAACTCCAGCAGCTTCGCCATAATATCAGAAGATGCTTCAGCTGGTGCAGGTGGTTGGGCACTCGGTTGGGTTTGATCAGCACTGGTTTGTGCATGATCAGCAGTAGATGGAGCTCTCGTCCATACTCCATTAATGTGTTTTAGCTGCATTTGGTTCACAATTGATTCACCAAATGTCAGTGTGGTTTTGAGAGATTCTTCATTGGCTAGAGACACCTTGAAATGCCTCAGAATCTTCGTCACCAGTTGGGGGTAGAGTAGGATGTGCTTGCCTTGTGCTGACTCCATCATGTTCAGCAGCACTATCCAAGCCCAGCTCATCCTGAGCTCTTTGTACAGCCCCCACAACAGGATAATATCCAGCCGTTGTACAACCGCATGATTACCAGCTCTAGATACTAACATCCTTGTTAGCACGTACATAAGCATCTGGTGCTCAACCTTCATCTGGCCTGTTGGAAGAGAAACCTTCTCAACAAAACCGTCGATCATTAGCTCCTGTATTGCCGCATGCTTGTCTATTGAAGTTTCCCAACCTTCATCATCAGGAGCATCTTGTGCTCGTCCATCAATGGTGTACCCACAAAATGGTAAACCAGTTAACTTAGAGAATTCCTCAAATGTCATGGAAATTCTCTTTCCTTTAACCTCAACAGCAAAACCAGTTTTGGTGAGGATGAACGTGGAGTAGAAAGCTCGTATTAACTTCGGATAAACTTCCAGTGAGCAGGAGAAGAAATCTTCTAGTCCATGAAACCTCAAATGGTTTTGAAAAGTAAAACCATTTGTATCAAAAACGTGAAATCCAATGTTCTGGCTTCTTGGATTTTTCTCTTTAAAAAGGAATCAGGAAGAGACTTGCCTTCAACTTGTTTATCCTTTGAAGGCTGAACCTTCTTTGGTGGAGATGAAGGCTTCTTCTTTTTCTGGGTGGCTCCCTTCATAGCATCACCCATTAATTTTTCCGTCTGAGGAGCCTTCCTCTTCTTGCTTGGTTCCTGAGTGGTGGCAACAACTTTGCCTTTATCCTTAGCCAACACTTTATGGGTAGGAATAGAAACACGTTTATCTGGAGGTGAGGGAGGTGGAGGAGGTGAAAGTGAAAGTGTTCTTCCACTTGAGGTAGAAGAAGAATCCAGTGAAATGGATTTAGAAGATGATGATGGGCGTCTGACTGTTTGTTTTACGCGAGCCATTGTGGTTTGTTGAAGATTGATGACTGAGGAGGATTAGATGCAAAGAAATTTGAAGTTGGATGAGTGAATAGAGAGCAGAATGTGAAAATAGATTGTGAAATCGATTTAGGGTTTACCAGGTTTTTATAGCACTGTGCAGAATCGATTGCCCAATCGATTGTTTTTCACTTCTGGGTTTACCAAATCGATTGCCCAATCGATTAGGTTAACGTTGTTCAAAAAAGTATCTGTTACACCCACTTCCAACGGCTATAATTTTTCTCAACGGATATATTGTCAATCGATTTCCAAATCGATTTTGTACCTTATCCTTCTTTACTAAATCGATGTCCAAATCGATTGTCTCCTATGTTCAGAAAACTTCAAAAATTCAACATCGATTCCCAAATCGATTGTCATAAGTTCATGTCCAAAACAAAGTTGATCCAATCGATTTCCCAATCGATGCTTGGGTTTGAGTCTGAAAAAATTCTCAAATTTGTAGATGACTTGACCAAACAATCGATTATCCAATCGATTCTTTAAACTAATTTCCAAATATATTATCAATGTACCAATCGATTGAGGTAAAACAAACTTCAGCAATCAGCTTCTGAGATATGATCAATCGATTATGAAATCGATTCCCGTGAAAGTGACATAGAGAAATAAAACACTAAGTACCAAACAAATCGACTATGCAATCGATTATCGTGTTTCCAATTTTGACAATTTAAAACACTGTGCTTCATAAATCGATTATCCAATCGAATTTGTAAAGCATTGTCCTATCTGGTCACAGAATAGTCGATGTAGCAATCGATTTGGTCATAATGATCAGATTTCATTAAGATCCATAATACCAAGTTTCATTCTTATAAAGAAGAAACTGTCCTTGGGCAAGGTCTTGGTGAAAATGTCAGCCAACTGCTCAGTTGTATTGACATATTCCAGCCTAATCTTGCCCTGTTGGTATTGGTCTCTAATGAAGTGATGCCTAATCTCTATGTGCTTAGTCCTAGAATGCATGACAGGGTTCTTAGTGATATTAATAGCACTAGTATTATCACAAATAATGGGCATTGTACCTAGATCAACACCAAAATCTAAGAGGTGTTGCTGCATCCAAAGAATCTGTGAACAACAGCTACCAGCTGCTACATACTCAGCTTCAGCAGTTGAGAGTGCAACACTGTTTGTTTCTTGCTATGCCAAGAGACAAAAGAGTTCCCTAGTAGTTGACAAGTACCAGATGTACTCTTTCTGTCCAATTTGCATCCAGCAAAATCAGAATCAGAATAACCAACTAGAGTGCAAGTAGATCCCTTAGGATACCACAAACCTAGATTTTTGGTTCCTATGAGATATCTAAAAATCCACTTGACTGCACTAAGGTGGGATTCCTTTGGATTGGCTTGGTATCTAGCACACATGCACACACTAAACATGATATCTGGTCTACTAGCTGTTAGGTATAGTAGGGATCCTATCAAGCTTCTAAACATAGTCATATATACAGTTTTACCTTTCTCATCTTTATCTAAGTAGCAGGCTTGACTCATAGGTGTATCAATGGATTTAAACTTAACAAAACCAAATTTCTTTAAAAGATCATTGCAGTATTTGGTTTGACTTAGGAAAATGTCATTCTTGCTTTGTTTGATTTGAAATCCCAAGAAGTAAGTTAATTCTCCCATCATGGACATTTCAAATCTACCTTTCATTGTATTTTCAAAATATTTACAAAGCTTATCATTTGTTGATCCAAATATTATGTCATCAACATAGATTTGGACCAATAGAATGTCTTTTCCTTGTCTTTTGATGAAAAGTGTCTTATCCACATTTCCCCTTGAAAAATTTTCTTGTAAGAGGAAATTGCTCAGCTTGTCATACCAAGCTCTTGGAGCTTGTTTCAAGCCATAGAGGGCTTTTGTCAGTTTAAACACATGATTTGGAAGCTTAGGATCTTCAAAACCAGGTGTTTGACTCACAAAAACTTCCTCCTGGATGTCTCCATTTAAAAAGGCACTTTTAACATCCATTTGATAAAGTTTAAAGTCCATTATACATGCATAAGCAAGCAGGATTCTAATGGCTTCTAGTCTAGCTACTGGGGCATAGGTTTCATCATAGTCTATTCCCTCTTCTTGGTTGTAACCCTTGGCCACTAACCTAGCTTTATTCCTAGTAATAACACCATTCTCATCCATTTTGTTTCTAAACACCCACCTAGTTCCTATGACATGTTTATCCTCTGGTCTTGGAACTAGAGTCCACACTTGGTTTCTCTCAAACTGATTGAGCTCCTCTTGCATGGCTACTATCCAGTCATGGTCCATAAGAGCTTCATTAATGTTTTTGGGTTCTATTGAGAAACAAAGGCAGTAAGGTTGCAAAATTCTCTAAGGGATTTTTTGGTTGAAACTCCTTTTGAAATCTCTCCAATAATGTTGTCTATGGGATGGTTTTTGGTAAACTTCCATTCTTTGGGTAAATCATCTTCTCTAATAGGTTCTACACAGTCAAGGTTGGTTGGAGGTACAAGTTCACTAGGTTCTATTGGTTCAGATACTACAATATCATCCAATGAGTTACCAACTATAGAAGGAGT
>NC_021162.2:52815500-52837852 GCF_000331145.2 Cicer arietinum | reverse complement strand
TAAAATGTACCTGGAATCCCTTGTCACACAGCTGGCTGATGCTTAGCAAGTTGTGCTTTAGATCCTTGACATACAGAACATCTTTAATCACTGTAGATGATTTGTTTCCGATGTCTCCAAAGCCTAGGATTTTCCCTTTGTTATTGTCACCATATTTGACAAAGCCTTCTTCCTTTAAGTTCAGAGACAAGAACATTGACTTGTCTCCAGTCATATGCTTGGAGTATCCACTATCTAGATACCATGATTGATTCCTGGATGCCAAGCATATCTGCAAAAAATGATTCAAGTTTTGGATTTAGGTACCCAATTCAAATTGGGTCCTGGGGGGTTAGTTTCAAATGCTTGTGTCTTAACTTTCCAAATTTGTTTCCATCCTCTGTTGGCAAGTTTTTTCAGTTTGCAATTGAAAACCATATGTCCCTTTTTGCAACAAAAATGACATACAACAGCAGGGGATGATTTCAGATTTGGTCTAGTAAAGTTATCATGCATTTGTTTAGATTTAACAAACTTCTGATGCCCTTTAACATGCATGTTTTGTTTATAGCCAAGTCCAGATTTAACATTTAGATTTCTTTGATTTCTAAGAAGTCTATCTAAGTTGTTTTTACCACTACTAAACTTAGCTACATCACATTTCAGTTCATGAGTTTCCTTTTTCAGATTTTCATTGATGTCTTTAAGAGACTCATGCTTCAGATTGATTTCATCATACAACATGCATTTTTCTTCTAACAGTTTCTTAGTACTGATTAATTGTTTGAGTACACTAACATATTCAGCATGCAGTTTATTAAAGGCATCATGCAGTTCATCATATGATGGATTAGAAGTTGTACTTACTTCACTGTCAGATTCTGAGTCAGTGTTTGCCATGAGACACAAGTTGGCTTCTTCATCTTCTGAATCTTCAGATGAATCTTCATCATTGTCGTTCCAGGCAATGTAAGCTCTCTTTGTTGAAGGTTGTTGATCGTTTCCTTTAGTCTTCATAGGCTTGTTTTTGTTTTGCAGTTTATAACACTCAGATCTGATGTGGCCTGTTTTACCACATTCATAGCAAGTTATGACTTTGCTATCATTGGTATCACTCTTGCTGAAGCCTTTAGTCTTTGAATTTTGTGGTTTTCTTGACTGACTTCCTTTCTTTTTTAGAAATTTCTTGAATTTTCTGACCAACATACCTATCTCAGGCTCTTCATCAGATTCACTTTCTGAATCATCAGTATCTGGTTCAGATTTTGCTTTGTGAGTCTGAGCCTTCAGTGAAAGTCCTTTGCTTTTCCTGGTAGATTATTATGACTCATTTAATCTGTGCAATTCCATATCATGTTCCCTGAACTTTCCAAATAATGTTGCAATAGTCATGTTTGCCTGGTCCTTTGATTCAGCAATGGCAGTGATCTTGGGCTGTCATTCTCTTGTCAAGCACCTCATTACTTTTCCTATTTGTTGCTCATTTTCTACAACTTTTCTTAGGGCATGAATATTGTTGATGATGTGTGTAAACCTTGTCTGCAGGTCACTGATTGATTCATCCTTCTTCATGTTGAACAAATCATACTCATGCATGAGAGTATTTGTTCTGGCCCTTTTGACATATGTGGTGCCTTCATGTGTTTCCTGAAGAGTATCCCACATTTCATTTGCAGATTTGCAGTTTGACACCCTAAAGAATTCCTATGTACTCAAAGCAGATGTTATAATATTCTTGGCCTTAGCATTATAACCAACTTTCTTTTTGTCATCATCAGACCAATCAGATCTTGGTTTGATGATGACGGATGATCCCTCAGTGCCTGCAAGTTTAGGTACGTAGGGACCATTCTCCACTACCTCTAAGATGTCCAGCCCACATGCTTCTAGAAAGATGAACATCCTCTCTTTCCAGTACATGTATGATGTACCATTAAAGGCAGGGGGTCTGGTTAGAGATGCCCCTTCTCCTAGGAAATCTAAAGAAGTCATGTTCTTTTATGAGTTTTTCTCTAAAAAAGTTAGGCTCTTGATGCCAATTGTTGGAAAAATATGACTTCTTTTGATTAAGAATAAGAGAATTAAGATCAAATCCAACGTGTTCAATTTTAATTCCTATATTAACAATGCAAGATTCATACAGATTATACACATCGGAAATTAAAGATCGCATACAAGATTAATCATGAAAAGTAAAGAGAGATAAGGGATATAGAGTAGTACACCACGATTTTTATACTGGTTCAGCCGTCTGTCAGACGACCTACGTCCAGTCCCGAAATTAAACGATTTCGGCCTTTTCAATAGAATCTTAGAGTGTTTTACAGATGTTCCAGCGCTCCCGGTCTATCAATCTTAAAACTCTCTCTCTATTCTATTTGGCAACCACTGTATCCCAGAGTTCCTCTACAAACTCTTCTAAGATCACAGTAAGGCTTCTTCTTAATGAGTCCTCTCAACAACGAAGATAGCCACCAGTTTCTAAACTGGATTTTCTAAATCTTCAGTTACAAAGAATTGTATTTTACAAAGGATTAAAGAAGTATCATGACTTTTGAATCAATCACTATATTGGTTCTCACACAAAAGGTATTTGGGCAATGAATGTTTGTGTGGTTGTAAAACTTTTCTCTCAAGGTTGTTCAAAGGTTGTGAAAAGTTTTCCAAAAGTTGTGTCAAAGATTATCAAAAGTTGTGTAAATTTGTGTAAAATTATTTTCAAAAGTGATTGAATCAACTTATATATATTCAAAGAGAATACCAGGACAATCGATTTCCCAATCGATTTTATAATGCTTTAATCGATTGCCTAATCGATTTTCGCAGGTCTTGTTTTTCTTGAATCTTGAATAATATAAGCATGAATCGATTTGCCAATCGATTCTTTTAATACATCAATCAGAACTGATACTATGATTTTATCCAAATCGATTGAGTAATCGATTATAGGTTTTTTGTTCCAACAACGAGATCAAAACAATCAATTTCTCAGTCGATTTCACAATCACAGTCATAATCGATTTGGCAATGAGTTGAAACCTTTCTGTAACTTAAAAAAGAGCTTCAATCGATTCGTCAATCGATTGTGGTGATCACAGTGAATCAGACTTTTGCATCAATCGATTTTCCAATCGCTTGTGTCTGATCAAAGTGGCTCAAGCATAAACGTCAATCGATTTGCCAATCGATTGTGCTTGTTACAGAACCTCAGCTATTTTGACAAAATCTATTTGCCAATCGATTTGATCAAAGTTGTTCTGATGAATGATTAATCTGCAACCGATTGCCTAATCGATTGCTTCAAACTTGGAGTTTAAGAAAACTAAATCAATTGATGTCCCAATCGATTTGTTGGATCACAAAACTTATTCCTGATTTTAAAACTTGGTCACAATCGATTTGTCAATCGATTGATTCCATAACTGGTTGTTTCTGTGACTTGCTAAATTGATTGTTCAATGGATTGCCCAATCGATTGTTCAATTGATTGGTTTTATCCCAGAACTCAGGTTTCACTAAAAACATTTTACCTAATCGATTGCCCAATCGATTGATGTAGTGAAAACACTTGTTCTGAGTCAGACAATCGATTTATCAATCGATTCATCAATTGACTTATTGGTTGATTGATTTATATTCATTGACAAAGGCTTAAGTGTGAGACCATAGTGATTAGTCTACTAAACTTATTACTATGACACCTAATAACACTATACATTTTTGCGTCTTTCTCAAGTGCATCCTCCAACTTTGGTTGATTCCTTGAGTTGCAAGCTATTGTTCCAAGTGTATGGTGTCTTCTTGTTTGCCTGAAATATTTCTCAATTCAAAACATTAGATCAATCAAGTATTTCATATGTACTGTGTGTTTGGGAATTAAATTAAAAACATGATCAGGGAAGCTCATGACTTACAACGACAATTG
Source organism: Cicer arietinum (assembly GCF_000331145.2). Classification (NCBI taxonomy): domain Eukaryota; kingdom Viridiplantae; phylum Streptophyta; class Magnoliopsida; order Fabales; family Fabaceae; genus Cicer; species Cicer arietinum. Next base: position 52,833,948 of record NC_021162.2, on the reverse strand, counting down.
AGTCAAATGAGATATGATGGAACTTATTGATCTAATGGTGCAACATAAACTTGTGTATAGTACAAGATTATCTTACTTGTATACATTAGACAAAATCATAATTGGAATTGAAATTTTCTTTCTCTTTATCTTTCTTTGTCTCCTCTTCTCGTTTTCTCTTCGAACCTTTATTATTAACATGATATAAGAGTTTTGTGGATTTTATGATTGATTGTAAAATGGTCCACAAATTTTGGGGTCTATCGTATGACTCATTTGTATTGTGAATTGATTTTTCTTCCTCTATATTGTAGGTGTAGTCAACTTTTATCTACAACGTGATTGTTTTCTCATTCTTTGACGCGGAGCGACTTTCGTTCTCCTTTTTCTAAGCGGCACACTTTGATTCTTATTCAGTGCGGTTGTGTTTATTTTTCAGTGTATCATTCTTAAGCGGATATATTTCTATTGCTCTGGTATTTGTTGTACCACTCATTTTCCACTATCAAGTTACCCTTATTTTATTTTTTTTGTATTTTTGTGATTGTAATATGGTTGGTGATAAGGATTATTCTCATTAATCTAATAATGTCCAACTCAACATATAAAAATGACTCTATTTAGAGCTATGTTAGAAAAAAAATTGAAAGGAAATAGGATGTGGAGTTATATTGATGAGACATCTAATAAGCCCACAAATAAAAATGATGTGAAATACGAAAAAATTTGGAAACATGAAATGTTAATAATTCGAAGATCCTAACTTAGATCAATAATTTTGTTTCTTAATTGATATGTATACAACTTGCAAAATATGATTCAACTAAGAATTTTTTGATTCATTGAAAATATTTTTATGTTTAATATAATTTTGTAAAATGGTATCAGTTAGAGATTGAAATTCGGACTCTTAAAGAAATTAATATGATAATTTAAAAAATTTATTTTTTCATGATTAATTTGGGAGATAAAATATTGATTTTTACTTTCTCACAAATTGCAAGTCATCAAATCACTTCAGTGACTATAGACAATAGGAACGTTTGGTTCAATTTTTTACGGGGCTTATTGAAACTATTTTGCATGGAACTCCTTTTCCAAGTGTTGATTTGGTAATTAATGAGTTATTAGCAGAAGAATATCGGACAAGCTCCAACACTATTTGTTGCCTTTGTTAGAGGTTTGATCTTTCTAGTTTGTCATGCCTTTATTAGAGGTTTGATCTTTCTAGTTTTGTCATGTATATCTTCTTCTATATAGTTTCTTAATTATGGAATATTACATCATATGTTATTTTATCATGAGTCATTTATGTCCTGAAATTCCTCGTCATCCATGTCAATCATGATTGTTGATGACACTCAAATGCTATAAACAAACATTGGAACAGTCTCCATAACTAACTTACCTTTTTATGATGTTTATTATTTTTATGATTATAATCTTAATGTGTCATGATTTTATTACTCAAATGTGTGATTTTGGTTATTCAGATATGTTTTCTAACACTACTCATCATGTGTAGGATCCATATTTTGTGAGGTTGATTGAGACAAATTGTAGGCATGTGAACTTTATGTTTTGGATGAGTTGATAGTCTCATATATTGCAACTTCAATTTACATTTACATTGTTAGATAACCTTTCGTTTGAATTACTCATTAGTTAGATTTTATTTATAAAAATTTCACCATTGACATATTTCATAGATATGACGTTGATTTTTGTACGAAAGTGTAAACCACTCACCTCTAAATGAACAAGTTAACATGTTAATGTGTGTAAGTTCTATTTTAATTCAACATGATCTTTTAGAATATATAACATAATATTAGATTTTATTTTAATTCTATTTTATAATAATACTTTTAAATATATCAAACATTGATGCATATCAATTTGTTTAAATTCCAAAAAATATTAGCAAATTTATGATTTAACACAAAAAACAAAACTTAATATCATAATAATAATAGTAGCAATAAATAAATTTATTTATATTTAATAAATAAACCGACTTAATAGATCTAAAAGACTTTTTTAGTAGTCTTAATGAAAAGCTAATGAAATTTCAAAAAATAATTAAAATAAAAAAATATTTTGATAAGCTCTTTTTAAAATTATTTTTAAAAGATGCATTTTTTTAAAGAAAATATAATTTTTATTACGTTAAAATCTCTAATAATAAATTATCTAAATTATTGAATGTCAAAAAAATATTATTTTTAATTGATAACAAATGAATCTAATTTTTTTAAACTATTTTTAAGTAAATTTTCATAAAAATTATTTTTAAAAATATAAAATCAAAATTACATTTTTAAAGTATTAAACAAACGAGCCAAACATCTTTAAAATTTAGTTAAAAGGAATACAATTTTTTTGGTTTGGCTTTATATCGTGACAAATATATCCTTCATATTCGCATTTAAACCATCCACAAAAACTTAAAGTGCAAAATTTGATTATTGCAGAAACTGCTGCCTAAAAACATAACAGCAACAAATATAAAATGGCCAAACAATTATTAAATTGCAATTTATATAAAAAAATTAAAATAAAACTAAAAAAGTATAGATTAAATTTATTTAAAGTGATCAATAATTAATATTATAATTTATAATTACTATGATTTATCATATATATATATACATAAAATAATAATTATTAATTTGACAATTAATAGTTGACTTTATTTATTTTACTCTTTAAAATAAATATACAACTTAACATGATAATGAGAAAAAAAAACACCTGAGATGATAAAAAAAAAAAAAAAGCGGAATCTTTGGAAGCTAGTATACATAATTAATAAGATTAAAAAAACTGTAAAACCCGGTCCATTGTGGAAACAGAATACATGCAGTTCGAGTACCCACTATGCGGTTTTGGACATTGGATACCCGCTTTCACAATCACACAATCCAAGAACCCTAAACCTAATCCCCTAATTTGACCCGAATTTCTTCGGTTTGTCGTAGAATCTGCTTCAGAAAATCCGATTCGTTGCTCGTGATTTCATTCGCACATTTTCAGATTCCTAATTCTCTCACTGTTTCGTTGCGTCATAAAAAGATCTCGGGTTCCTCGCGATTTCATTCGTGCACAGTACTAAGGTATTTCGTTCATTCTGTTCGATTCTCTCTTTATATTTTCATTTGTTCATGCATTTTATGGTTGTTTTGCATCCATAATCTTGAACTTTTATGAACTTTTATCGAATGGCTATAAGCTTTTGTATTAAGTCTTAGATGTAGACTAGTTTGTTGTTTGAGTACGTGTTTCTGTTTGTTGTTGTTTGGCTGTAATTATTGAATTGTTTTACTCTCAGAATGTTGCTGAATTGAATTTTGTTAAAATGGAGCTTTGCTCAATTTCGTTGTGATCATGTTCTCTTTTTGTTATTAAATTACTCCTCTACTAAATAGTTCTATGGAAAGGTTTATCACCGTAATAGATGATGTATTAATATTTTGGAAATAATGGAACTTACGTTGTCTTGGATGTTTAGACTATCTTATTAATATTGTAATTGTGCTTGCTGTTTGATAAAATGCCTTCGAGATGTTATATTCTTATTATATTTGTATCAACTGGAAATTCAAGTTCATATGGTAAAAGTTTTACTTGTTCATAAGTCAAATTCAAGTGAAGAATTTGTTTCTTTTTAAGATTCAATTAAAGAGCATGTGTACTTTTTGAAGGTATCGAGCACTGTTGAATCTTAACTGGGTCAACTCTTTTTCTTTATTTGGTTAATAGTTACCAGTTAATTGATAGTTCTTAAAATTTATATGTAGTGTTTGATGTAATTTCATTTCTTTACATTTCCTATTGTCTTTGAGTGTATACTCTTAAGTATAATTTGAAATTTAGAATAATCTAGAATTATTTAGTTAAGTCATAATATCTATTGAAATATCTAGAACTATATTAAATATAGAAAAGTGTAGAAAATATCTAGAAGTATGTATTTATTAAGAAGGTCTTAGAAGTAGGTCTAGAGTTCTCTTATTGTACCTATAAATATCTCCTTGTACTTAACCTTTGAAACCAAGCAAGTTGTAAGTTTTCTCTTAGAAACACCTCTCTTGATTGTGGTGGATGTCACCAGGGATGGATCCAGAAATATAATAGACCGGGGGCCGAAATCTTTTATAATTTATTTTAATATCAAATAATAGTCAAAATTGTATAATCTAAAAATTAAAATTGATTGTTTTAATAAAAAAAATTAAGGTGGGAGATGGTACCTTATTCCAAAGTAGAAAAGACATTTAAGCTTAGAAAATTAAAGTTGAAATTGATAAAGGATTTTTTTTCTATTATTATCATAATCATCATCATTATCTTCTAATCCTTAAATCTAAAAAAATATTTATAAAATCAAATAGTAACAAAACCAAATATTTTAATATTTGTTATTGTCATTCATTTGCTACTCCAATCAGTACTATGAAAACTGAAATAAAATCTAAATATGAATGAAACTGAATACGTACGCAATTGCCTTTTTTTAATTTTTGGGATTGTTACTTTAGCTTAGTTCAGTGACTTCTACCTCTTAATATATTTTCCTGTTTCCTTCTTTCAATATAAATATATGGTTTTCTTCTCTCTATTATTTTATACAGTAGTAGTTGATGAAAGGAGAGGGGCCAAGGCCCATGCCTGCCATCCCCTGTGTCCGTCTCTGGATGTCACCATGTTTGAGTAGTGTACTTGGAGATCTGTGAAAATGTTGCCGTAATTTCGTCCTGTAAACGAGATAAGATTGAAGTACTAACTTAACTAAATAAATAAAAAGTTCTGTTTTAATTGAGATAAGATTTAAGTACTAACTTATACCAAATATATTGAGGTCGTGTGTCATACACTCATAGTGTGTAACAATTATATTGGGACTAATTGGTTTGATCTACTAATTTCTAATGCAGAACAAAAACATTGTCCACATGGGTGATGACGTTTTAGCCTCTGAGACAGCAGAACATATGGTTTCTACTCCTCCACCTGCTATCTCTAACACTACCAATGTGTTGCCGCTTCGCACTAGATCGCGTAGGAATCGGTCTGATGCTTGGAATCACTTTACTGCAGAGCCAGACTCAACAAAGAAAGCTAAATGCAATTATTGTGGTTCCTTGATCAAGTATGATAAAGGAACAAGCGCCATGCGTGCTCATTATACAAGATGCAAGGATAATCCAAAGAAAGATGTGAACAAGAGGCAGAAATCAGTTTCGTCCTCAACGGAAAATTTGGAGGGACATATTTGTACTTCTCCCACAACACCCAAGTTTGACAGCGAAGCAATCCATAATGAAATGGTTAAGATGTTCGTAGCTCTGGAGATTCCTTTTGAACGCGTGGATCATGCAGCTTTTCACAATTTTATGAGTGTTGTTCAACAAGGATTTAAGGTCCCCTCAAGCATAGCACTAACTCATGATGTTTTGAGTCTATGGGAAACAGAAAAGACAAGGTTGAAGAAGTTTCTTTCTCAACAGTGTCAGAGAGTCTGCCTCACCATTGACACGTGGACTTCTTCCCAAAATTTATGTTACATGTGTTTGACAGTCCATTTCATTGACAATGAATGGAAGATGCACAAGAAAGTTTTAAATTTTTCTCAAGTAACTAGCCACTCAGGAGAGACTATGGCTAAGACTATGGAGCAGTGCTTGAATGGATGGGGACTAAATCGTGTGCTTAGTTTGACAGTCGACAATGCCTCATTTAGTGATGTCGAGATTCTACATCTGAAAAACAAGCTTGTGTCTTGGAATAGTTTAGTTTTAAATGGAGATTTCATTCATATGCATTGCTGTCCGCATGTTTTGAATTTGATTGTGGAGGAAGTATTAGAGGAGATTGGTGATTCTATTATGAGAATTCGGGCCGCCGTGTGGTACATAAGATCTTCTCCTTTGAGATTTTCTAGATTTAAGGCTTGTGTTGAGCAGCAAAACATCGAATGTAAAGGTTTTGTTTGTCTAGATTTTGAAACAAGATGGAACACAATATATTTAATGTTAGAGGATGCATTGAAACATCAGAAGACGTTTGAAAAACTTGAGACGAAAGATCATCAATATGTTGATGAGTTAACAAAGGAGAAAGGTGTCCCTACATGTGAAGATTGGGAAATTGTACGTTCAATCCTTCCCTTTTTGAAATTGTTTTATGACGCTACTCTACGCATCTCTAGTTCCACTTGTGTGACTAGCAATATGTATATGTTTGAGGTCCTAGGTATTGGAATGACAATCAAGCAAATGTGCAATTCTAGGGATGAACGTATACGTTTGATGGCCAAAAACATGAAAAAGAAATATGATAAGTATTGGGGAAATCCCAATAATCTAAACATGTTGTTGTTGATTGCTCTCGTATTAGACCCTAGGCACAAAGTGAAGTTTGTAAATTGGTGTGCCAATCAAAATTATAATGGTGAAGAGGCAACTTATTTGGTGGATAAATTAAAATCTTGTTTGAACTCACTTTTTGAGGAGTATAATGGTGGGTTGGAGGTGTCTCACACTAACTCTAAAGAAGGTGGTTATAATGATCCATATGGCTTTAATAAGTTCTATCAATCAAGTGAGTGCAACAAATTTGAATCTGAATTAACTAAGTACTTGGATGAAGCTTTAGAGAGTCGTGGAGATTTGGATGTCCTAAATTGGTGGAAGCTAAACTCAAGCCGATTTCCAATCGTTGCAAACATAGCAAGAGATGTATTGGCTATACCTGTCTCCACTGTTACCTCTGAGTCTGTCTTTAGTGTTGGTGGAAGGGTGCTTGATTCATATCGAAGTTCTTTACCATCAACAACATTGGAAGCTCTTATTTGCACCCAAGATTGGCTTATGGAAACATCTTCACCATTGCTTACAAATGTGGATTTTGAGAAAATTGAGCAAGGTAAGAAAACATATTTGATAGTATCTTGTTATTTATTATATTAAGACTTGATACATAATTGGTTTCTTTCTCTGTTTTACAGAACCGATTTCTTCAAATGATGTTGCTGGTCTTGATGATGACTGATGGAGTGGTTTTTTATTTAGTATTAGGTATGCAAGACTCGTTAGTTTAACAACATAGTTTTTCTAATTGTAGCAATGTACTGTTTGAATTTGTGTGAGTACTCAATTTTAAATGAAAACAGATGTTTAGATTGGTTGTTGTTTTTTAATTTATTTTTAATTTTGCTGAAAATATTATTGTTTGCTGGTGCAATAATTCCTCAATCCTCACTAATTGACACTTTTAAAGTAGCTTGCTTTCAGGTGTTGTCGGAGTAGGAATATCTGGAGTCCTTTGGTGCCTTATTCATGTCACCTCATGTGATGATAATAAATCTTGGTTGGTGGCTTTTTTAGGAGGATGGCAGATGAGGATGTCCGCTGGCAAGATTCTTCTTCAGGTAAATGACATTTAATATAAGTTAACACACCATATGATATTACTAGTAGTTACTATCTCATAATACCGTGTAGCTTTTTAGCCTTTTCTTTTTAGAGTGACACTTTTTTGGAGTTTACTATATTATTTAATTCTGGAATTTTATGTAGCAGCATTTTCAGATTCGTACTTAAACTATTATATATATAATTTGTATGTTTTAGGGGTATGAAGTTTGTGTGATGAGTGATTTTCATTAAAGAAGAAAACCGATCAATTGGATACTATTAAATGGAGAGCTTTGAGATTGCAGACTTGAAATTACTCATGGGATAGTGAAGCAGTAATGCACAATACTTGTATTCTAGATGTATGATTTAAGGTGGAGACTAAGCTGGGAAAACCGTTGTATCAGTGCAACAGTTTATATAAACCGTTGGATGTATACTAAAAATTATCAATGATTTTAATGGGAATATCAAGTGGACAAATCATTTGGTAATTAGTAAGTATAGAGAGTTAGGAGGCATTGGATCGAAATCCAAGGGTGCTTCAGTTGATCAAAACTCTGGGAGGGGTCCTCGACAAGTGGCTTGAATGATCCTCATCGTCATTATCTTGGGCCATGAATGGTAAAGGAAAGATCATCACTCTTATCTTCCAAGGATCATAGAGACTCCTGCTCCATCTTGCCTCTTCCCCTATCTCCAAGAATTTCAAAGCTTTGGGTGCTTAAATTTCAGATCGGATCTCTTTCTCAATCCCAATTTCATAAGTCGACTTATTTCTCACATATTCCTTCAATTAGTATGCATGAGTATTTGACTTGTTTCATTTTTGGTACTGACGTTAACTTTTGTGCTACAGAGTGATAAAGTGACTAGATGGTTTGGGGAAGGAACATAAAGGTTGGATAGATAAGGTCTCGGGTTCAGTTCAACTCCCTCTACCTACAAAATAACAACTAACATTTGTCATTTAAAGTGAACTTCTTTGTACTTGTGTGAACAACTTATTTTTTAAAATTACGGGATGGAAATAGTTTGGTTATAACTGAATTTCTATTATGGAAATGGAAATTTAGATTGGGATGGAAATAGTTTGGTTATAACTGAATTTCTCTTATGGAAATGTAAATTTAGATTGAGCTGAATGTTTGGATTAGCTTATTGAAGAAGTTGTAGTCCAAAATATCTCAGCCTAAAGATGAATAGTACAAGTTCACTTATTTGTTTGTGTTATGTTATGTCTAAATATATATTTGTTTTTAGACGACATTTGTCCTATAACAAGTTATAATTAATGATACACATTTACATTATTGATCTAGGTAGTTAATCCCAGATAGCGGTGCATCGCGGCCAACTCCAAAAGTGGAATGGCAGGATAGTTGTGATAGGTGAGATAATTGCTATTTTTTTAAAACAAATTACATGAATAATATTATATAAATCTATATTTAATGCCAAATTAACAAATGACTCAAACTCTGAAACATTCAGAATTAGTAATAAGAATCTACAAGTCTTACTCTTAGTCAAAACATACACTAAAATACCAATAAAAGTTAAGGAAATAAAGATGATGTATATTGAAGTCTTTAACATAGAGTAATAAAATAACTAAATATTAAAACTCAAATGCATGTTTTAGGATATGAAGCAAAGATAAGCATCATCTTCATTAGCATATTCTACTTCTTTTTCTTAGGTGAAAGTAGAAAAAATAAAACAAAGAAAGAAGAAATAATAGCGGGATCTCGCTAGGAAACGTTTGGATTAACTACGTTGGGATAGCGGGATCTTGTCCAGATCTCGTCGGGATCTTGTTTCACACTGTCGTGGACCATGCCGTCGTGGTCAGGCACTGTACCGCACCAGGATCTCACCGGGAAAAGCTACCTAGCTATTGATATTTGTGAATGTGGATGGAATAGTGCAGCTTCTCAGTAAATGACCACCTCATACTACAAGATTGACATGTTAGAAGTAACAGCATACAGAAAGGAAGAAAAGATGGCAAAGAAACAGATAAAGTTGGGATGCAAGCATGGCTGCTGTTCCATTTTGTGATGAAAAATTGTGCGTCCTCAATGTGAAAAATGATCTCAATGCCAAGGAAGCAAGATATGAAACATTTTAACTCAGGGTTTAATCTTCCAACTAGGAGGAGAAGACTGAAGTTTCTAAACCAAGAAATTGTCTCTAGAAATTTGGAAAATCTGATAATAATGTAATGCAAATGATGAACATTTTTGTTTCGTACATAGGATAGTAGTGTCTCACTATTTGTCACTGAGAATGAATTTTAAATGGAGATATGGAATGAGGTTGATCTCTTCCAAGTTCAAAATACAGTGCAAATTTGAACTCAGTATCAGACAAATAAAAAAATAAAAAACTAAAGCAAGGACATGCATCTCAAAAGAGCTATTAAGTTGCACCTTGCAAGCAAGCATAAATATTGTTTGATGCAAAATCCCTTTTGAATACAGGTTGTAGCATGTATGGTACTTGATTGCCATAGCGCGCGGTAGTAACTTTTTAATGTGTTTTTCATGATAATGCATAATGCTTAATTTCACTCTTTGGACATTGTGGCTTCATCTCGTCCACTATTTGGTTCATTCTGATCGAAAGACGGTTTCTTATTTTTGTCAATGAATGCACATATTTGAACTAAAGTGAATGTGTTGTATTTCCCCCCTGAAAGAACATTTCTCTCATGTCCTGTAATATTCCTAACATGTATAGTAGGTCATAAATATCGAATCTCACTAGGAGCACCTTCATCTATTTTTTCACTTGCGTGCTATGAATAGGTTGTTCGTCCAGTACTACGTTGTGGCTTTTTACAAGCAATGATCTTAAGGGTAATAGATTTAATCCCCACTAATAATATTCCCCCTCTTCCTAATATATATTAACTGTATAAAAAAATTCATATCCTACAAAAGATGAAGGGTATCAAAAAAGGTTAGTCAAGGTTCCAGATATATCAATGAAAATGTACATCATCTATTTGAAAATGATTGCTGACTTCTAGAATTGACCAAATGTCTTTGATGAATCCGACTATAAGAAACTATATATTTTATGGATAATAGTAATATTGAAGGAGAAGACAATGAATACGTAGACACTAATTTATTAAAAATATTTTGATTTGTTGGCTATTGCATATAGTTAAGATTTGTTTTAAGTTCTTTTGTTGATATTCTAACACGTTAAAATATATTATGGTTACGACAAAAACTTTGCAATTTGTGCTTTGATCACAAATGTTATGTTGTGTCAATCATGATGATTATAAATTTATAATTATATACTAATGAAGAACGGTAAATATCTCTTTCTTTATAAGTATTTTTTTTTCTTTATATAAAAGGATACTAAAGTCGTGTTTTGAAAATATTGTTTTCATTTTTTAAATTGTGTTTATTTTATCTTAATAAGAGACTCTTTAAGTGAGATAAGATAAAATTTGGTGTTAGTTTTTATTTTTATTTTTATTTTTATTTTTTTTATCTATCCACATATTTTTATCCTATCACACATATACTTTGTATTCAAATTTCATATATTTGATATGTAATATAACTCCATTGTGGTGGCAAACATACAAAGACTTACATGTGTGATTTTTTATTGAGCTGTTAAAAAGTCATCTTCGTATTTGGTTAAAAACAAGTAGAAGTGAGTGGAAAAATAACCAATGACAAAATTTGTCTAGATTTTGTTATCCATTTATTTATAAAAAGAAGCATTTCTTTTTATGATATTAATGTTAAGATACAATAAAACAAAAAGTAACCAAAAAGACTTGAATGTCAATTTCAACTTTTTTATATACATTTTGATTTATCTTTTCTTACCACATTATTTATTAAGGTAAATAGAAAATATGCATCTAGAAAAGAAAATTAAAATATATATGAATAAAGTCATAAAATTTCTTCAACAATAATATTTGAACATCTCTAATTTTCTAAAATCTATTCAATACTTAATTTTATTTTAATTTCTCTTTAAATCACATCATTTATTCTATTTATTTTTCTCTCAAAAGCTTATAACATTTTTCAAATTTCTTTACTTTCTATTCTCCATTCTGAACCAATCGTTGGAAGATTCTCTTCTCCTCATTCTCCGTACGACGCCGTTTGCACAAATAACTCTATACGACGTCGTTTCCAGTGCTAACTTGAATTCAAATTGCAACACCCGCGTTTCCCTGCAAATTTCAGATTCAGAATCTTTCATCAATGAAGCTTCATCTTCTTCCCACTGCAACCTCCAACTCAGAATATTAGCATAAATTTTCTTCCTTCCAAAATTTCCCAATTCCAAACCCTAAATCTCCTCAAATGTCTTCTCCGATAACCTACCCTATCGTCGTCGACGACAAGGACCTCGACGACGCTGCTCTATGGGCAATGATCGATTCCGCCTCAGCCTCACACTCCTCATCAAAGTCCAAACCTCTCGCAATCAAGTACCACAACCGCCAATCACCTTCTCCAATCTCGAAACCCTTGCCTCCGCCTCCACCGTCAAAGTTCTCGAGAACCTCGCGTGACACCAGCGACGGCGGAGAAGTTGTTCAAGATCCCTGGCCTTACCGGCCTCCAAGGAAGGTCGCGAGGATCTCCGGTTCAGATTCCTGTGAAACCAGCCCCCTCGCTTTGGTCCGAACCGCACAGAGATCGCCGTCGGCAAATGTTTATTCGTCACCGGAGATCGGAATGTTGAATCCAGCTCAGGAGATTAGCAGTTACACGGAGGTATCGCCACGGTGCTTTGGGATAAAAGATGAAGATAAGGATAACGGAATGAGGCATAGCTTGTCTGGAATGTTTCCTACGGTTTCGTTGTTTAAGGAGTATCAGAATGCAGCTATGGCGGTAATTTATTCCTTTGCTTTTTGCTTTTTTATTGATTGGAATTGGAATATTATAACGAAATGGAATCTCATATCATTTACTATTTACTTTCCTTCCCAAAATTATAGACTATGAACTTGGATGAAGTTACTATTTATATATCTATTTATTATTTCTTTTATTTATTAAACAATAAGATGAAAATTCTTTTTCCTTCCGACATATATAATATTCAAGTAATAATACTTAAATAATTAAATGCTTACAGTATTTCATTCTCAAGTTTTGGGAATTGCGGATTGTGAAAATAGTAATTTGTTCAAATTTAGCTTTTACATGTCAGTAACATTATTGTAGTTATAGTTGCTAATTAACAATACTTTGTACTTAAAGGTGTATCATATAACAAAATAAATTTGACAAGATCTCATATCCTTTTGTTTTGTATCTTCCATCATCTTATTTTTTCGCATTACATTTATCTTTCCATATTCTTAAGCTATTGAAGGGATGATGATAAAAATATAAAACCACCATAAAGAAATGAGTAGTGCTACTTCTAATTATCACGGCCATTACTCGCCCGAAGTATCTGTGAATGTTAGTAAATCAATCAAATTATTTTTTTGCTGGTTAACACGCTTGGTGAATAGCATCTCGAAAATGCTAATTATTACGAAAGACATTTTGCTAAACCAGCACAACAGTTTCTACAGCCTCCAGTCCTCCACAGTAAATTAATAATTATGAATGTATTTTAACATACAACAGTTTTTGTGATGTAATTATTTGATTTCACTTGGGGTTTTACTAATGATCAATCCTTTTTTGTGCGTCCAATGGACAGATTTTGGAGAAAACTGATTTCACTTTGATTTCAGGGAACCCTTTCATTAAAAAGACAGGTAAAGTTCAAAGTATGTCTTCTTGCATAACTGGTACAAATAGACAGTAAATGTAACACGGTGCGTGTGTTTTATATAGGTTGGAGAAAGATTTCTTGTTACTTCAATATCTCTTATGAAATTAGAGACAAGAATATTGAGTTTGACGGGGATCGCAATGTTCAGCGTGCCGAATTTGTTGTTCGCGCATACATGCAGTATGTTTCTTGTTTAGTTGTTTCATTTTCAATTTTATTTTTTATCTCTATTTTCACCATTTAATCTGTCGTTGCTATTAATTTTTTTGGCTACACACCAGGGGTGGCAGGTTCTCAGATGGATGGGGCTCTTGTGATCGACGCGAAAAGAGATTTCAGAAACCAAATCATGATATTCCAAGCACAGCAGAGACTAGAGCCAAAAATAAAGCTTGTCAAGTATGTCAAATTTTCATGTTTTGCTTTTTTGAATTTTATCTTCAACCATTTGATGTGTATTTCTAATTTCAATAGGCTTTAACTGCTTATACCGCAAATCGGGTATGGAAAGCTTCCATCTAGTTGTCCTTCATATATGCATTTTATTTTTCATAATTGTGCAGTAGGCTAATGGTATATGCCAACTGGGGTCATCTCCAAACCACTTCGTCAGGCTCTTCATTTCAACTCTATTTTGGCTAAGCTCTTTCAGAATATATACATTAAACTAGAAACTTTCCCTATCAACAGAGGCTTTATTCAAAAATGACATTTCCATTAAAGGTTTTAGTGGATTACGTCCATAAAAGTCTATATTGATGTGGTTTTTTTCTTCTTTTTTGGTTCCATATATATCTATATTTTATCTTGTGCAAACTAAATATTTGAAATTAAAATTTAATTTAATTTTTTTTTAAATGACAAATATTAATATATGGTGTTATGTTATGGATGGGGGATAAAACTTACGATCTCTTTATCACTCCACTTTTTCTTAGAAAGACCATGAATTAAGGGTTTGTTTGATAGACAAAATAAGAGACAAGATATGAATAAGTTATCATTATCATGAATTCAGTGTTTGATGAACTAATAGGATATGATAAGTTAATTTAAAACTCTATTCTATCCTATCTCTCTAAGTGAAATTTTTATCCTGAATATGAGTTGAGTTAAGAAATCAGTGGATATGATAAGAACAATAAGTTATTCAATTTATTCTTATAAAATATATTCTAAAATATAAATGTAAATCTAATCAAATATAAATATAAAAATAATTAATAGAATTTGATATTGAACTTAAAAATAAAAAATTAATAATTAATTTAAAAAATGTTTATGATTTTATCTCAAAGGTAGTTTTGTCTTTTTTATATAACTTAATAAATACGTACTCAAAATTATAAAAATATAAAAATTAATTAAAATTTTAAAATAAATATAGTTTGTTTACAAGAGTATTTTTGCCATTTACATATTATATATATAAATATTAATTTATATTCTAACTAATAAAATAGAATTATTTGGTTATTCATGATTTTTTTTTAAAATTTAAATTGTTTACTTAGTGATGTTAATGGATAGTTTTAAATATAAAAATATTTCATTACTTTTTTAATTTTTTAGTATTTTTTTTGTTAATTTATAATATTTAAAATATAATAAGTTGATTTAAAAAAAAAACTAATATGTAATTGTTCACAATAATAATTTTGTTATTTAAGTATAATATATATTATATTATATCTTGATGAGATGTTATTAGATACATGACAAAATAAAATGTCATTATGTTGTGTGTATCAAATACATGATACGATAATGTTTATCCTCTTACTATTCTATTCTTATTCAACTTTATATTATATCATGTTTCTATCATATTTTGCATATCAAACGGACTTTAATTGTAACATCTCGGTACGTTTACAGGACTTACTAGGAATCGGAGAATACCGACCCGGTTCAACAAGTCAATTTCGGTGATCTTCTGAATGACTTTTTGTGATGATTTAACATGCCCTAATATTTGTTGAGGTAAAGTGAACTGAAAATTAGTTGTACAAGAGTTGAATGTATTTTTATTTTTATGAATGCATGATGAATAGTTATAGTCAAAACTATTTCATTTGTAAATGACTCCTTCTGGATTGAATGATGTGTTAAATTCAAAGTTGTCAAGTGAAATCCTCGTTGACAATCTGTTTGTATTCATCCTATAAATTTTTCATTAAATACATATGCTATATTCAGATGATATTTTCTTTATTTTATGAAAATTATATCATTAAATAAGCAAATAAGCTTGACACTTGTAATTAGATAATCTTTTCACGTCGATGTCAGATGTAACTTTGAACTTTGATCAAACGAAGGCATCACCAGATGATGATTTCAAGGAGTTATCAGGTGCATTCTTATGCATACCTTCTTTGGAACTATAAGACAGAGAACTCCTTTTGTCTTATACTTTTGCTCATTGAAAATTTGTCTGCATCTAGTCAAGTTACCATTTATCAAAGTAACTTTATCATCAGTTTTTACATCCTTGAATAATAAATGAGAATTTGTTTACTTGTAAGTTCTAGGTAATTATGAAAATTATTAAACGTTTAGATTTCCCAATATTTTTAGTTCTAACAATTTTTTGCACTAACAACACTAGTCATATTAGAGAATGCCTTTCAAACTGGTTCAATATCATCCATATTCAAAAGCAATCGTACTAGATCTAGTGTAGTTTTACTTTTTACTCATATTTCTAGTTTAGCTGAAAACTCAAGTTTATATAAATAAATAAATAAAATATGGTTCGAGTTGTTAGTTGAAGACTGGTAAGCGTAAGGAAAATTTCGTAATTTTTTTCGAAAATTACATAGTATATTGGATAGACACGTGACAACAGAAGATTCATATAACATTAAAACGTTTAACACTTTAACTACGAATATGATTTGGCAAATTTTAGGTTCCAACTAATATGAATAAATCGAGTAAAAAAAAAAACTAATATGAATAAATTATTGGGCTTTATATGAAATTAAAGGTCTTTTTACCGGCTTAAGTGTGTGTTTGGTGTGACTCTTTACCTTAAATTTCTGCATTGAAATGCTAATTTACCTATGACTATTAAGAAGTTAGAAATTTTAGCTTCATGTTGGACGTGGCTTTCACCGAAATTCCAAATAGGTTATAAGGTTTTTTATTCATCAGAAATAGAAGTGCATTTGTTTAAGATTATTTGAAGATAAATCACTTTTTTAAAATAACAAATCAATTTAAAATAAGCTCGAGTATTTTTTTATTCAAAAATAATTTCGTTAAAAAATAAATATTATGTTAAAAGAATAAGCTATTTTGATTAACTTTTGAATAAAATATTTCAATAGAAGGAAGAAGAATTCAAAATCATTATATAATTGGAAACAAAAACAAAATGACAATTTGAACTCTTCTTTAAAGTCTCTAATAACAATCTCTACGTTATTTATATAAAGTTAATTTCATTTTTTTATTTTCAAAATTACTTTTATTTTAATACGTAATAAATAGGAGCTAATATTTTCAATTTCTTTTAAAAAGAAATTAATGTTGTAGTGTGTAGTTACTGTTGGTAAAAAAAAAAATAATTGTGACACCTTAAACCCCAAAATAACATTTATAATAATATATACTAAATTATTTATAGAAAACTTGCAGCGGATAAAGAAAATCTGTTAAAGAGAATAAAAACATTAATATCTAATTTAGGATATCATGTTTCTCTAAATACACATGTAACAATTCAACTTTGTTCCTCAATTAAAATAGTACAATATCAATGAAGTTGATTTAACTAGAATTTCTTGATTTAATTCCCAAGACTTACTCGTACTAAGTTTTCATATAAAAAGTCATTTGTAATAACATAAGTAAAATACACATTACAACTCTTAATTCCCGGTATCACCTATCAGAGCGGGGTTTCTCCCAACTTGAACTTTGAGACTCATTAACCTGTAATTAGGGCTGTTCATGGTTGGTTTTTTTAAAAAACCAAACCATATCCATTTTAAAACCAATATATGGATTTAGATTTATAACCAAATCCATTATTTGGTTTAAAACCAATTGTAAAATTGGTTATGGTTAAATAATTAAGCAACCGGTTTTGAAAATTTTAATTTTAAAATCGATTTTTTTTTTCAAAATCAGTTAAAATTTGATTATTTTTTAAAAAAATATTTATTCATAGTTTAAAAATCGGTTATTTAAAAAAAATCGATTTTTTTGATAAATTTTTTTTAAAAATTCTCACCAAATTTTTCGAGAAAAAAATCGATTTTAAATTTTTTTGAGAAAAAAAAAGTTTTTTTTATTTATTTTTTTCCGATATTTTTTCGAAAAAAAAAATTTCAATTTTTTTTCAAGACATAAAATCTCAAAATTAACAAAATATTGGTAGTGGATAAAAACCGGTTAAAAACCAAATCCAAATATAAAATATAAGTGGTTATCCAACCGGTTTTAAATAAACCGGATTATAACCATATGATTTTAACCGGATATTTAAAATGGATTTGGATCCGGTTTTGGATTTGGGCCTCATAACCGGATTTTTTGCACAGCCCTACCTGTAATAACGGCGATTTCGCAAACGCATGGCCAAATCAGTCAAACACAAACAACGAAGGTGGTGAGTTTTGAAATCATGTTGATAGTATAATATAAATAAGAGGAACACACAATTAATCATCAATAAATTGTATCATTACACAAACATTCTTCAAGGAAAAACATCACATTATATAGTCAAAATCAAAGAAAATCAATACACTTCACTGTAACATCAAATCATCACATAAATTATTATCACACATAATACATATTAATCACAACAAAACAATAACAAGAAAATGCAATGCTATGCATGAGCTTAGACTCTACTTCACAATGTGGTACCATTCTAACTCTGAAATATTTGGTTATGAGGCTTGATACTATGCTACCATCCCGGTGGACGGACAATTCAAATTGGCCTTGTCCTCATAGATCCCCTCAACTCAACCCGAGACACATATACGTGACAATCGAGGTAAACGTGTGTTGCGTGGTAGCTTCCGACATTTGGAGTGCTATCTCCAAGTCACCTAGGAATTCCCCACCCGAATACCTCCAAGGTCTAACAATCTTGCCTTAAGGCTCGACAACAGACCGCCACGATCAAGCTCATTCAGTTGTACTCCCCCAGAATCACTAGGCTTGTCAGACCTTACCTATATGATGACAAAATAATCTCCACTTCATAAATTCTCAATATATTTTCTCCC
>NC_021162.2:52806554-52815283 GCF_000331145.2 Cicer arietinum | reverse complement strand
ACATAAACATATGTCATACAATGCATCCATCTTTTATTATCACATCACATAAATTCATCTAATCAAACAGATGCACATAATTTCATTCAACATCCAACATCACAACAATATCAAATATCAAATACCACACAATTAGCAACTGTAGATCGACAACGTACAGCGAGCGAATTCGAATAAACGACGAGTTCACAAAATCGTTGAGACTTGACTGATAAATTATGCTGAGCTTAAAAATAAATTTTAAATAATCAATAATAATTTTTTGAACAAAAATTGAGTCAAAACGACGAGAAAAAACTGCAAAAAAAGTCTCACCGACTCGTCAGGGCGTCAGAAGGGTCCGACGTCAACTTCACAAAAAAAATACAAATTAATAGTGCTTCTTGAAGGTTTCGACGAGTGGAATCCAAAAATGATACCGGTATTTTGAGACGACAAATGTGGTGATTGGAATCGGGCAAAAACAGCTCGCCCAAGGAAAGAAACGCATCTGTTTCTGATTAAACGGAGTCACAATTGATAAAATTGATGCCAAAAATGGATTCAGCGGCCGATTTTGTGTGGGATAGAGGTTGGGATCGTTTCAAAATGGCAAGGAATTGATGGGACGAATTTGAGAGGATTAGGGTGTTATGCGTGCTCTTTGACAGTGCGCTGCTGTTTGATCTTTCCGTTTTTAATTGCAGATTGATGGGTGTAGACGACAGATGTACAGGTGCAGGAGTAAAATAGTCTGTAAGGCCCAACACAGGAGAGTCCAGTCTGAAGCAGAAATGAGGGTGTAATGAACAACTAGCAGGTGTAGAAAAGAAAATGTCCAGCCAGTAATAGCTCAAATTAATATGCAAAAGTAGAAAATAGGGGTGTAAATAGTATCTAAAATTCATCTTTTTGTATTTTTAAAAGCCCTTAATAAATAAATAGTTTATTTTACTTTCCTAGAAACTTTTCTCCAAAATACTCATTTTAATATAATATCATCTATCCTAAATATAGATAAGTATAATTTTAACCAAAACTCTCATATTCAAAATAATAACTATGATTATTACTATAACATCTTTCAAAATAATCACATAAAAATACATCATCTTTATAGAATAGTCAAAATGATAAAATAAATAAAAATAACATCACCAATTTATATTACTTAATAATTAAAAATAAATATGTGCAACTATATAAAAATAAAGAAAATAAATATTAATATTACTAATATATTAAGATAATTATTTGTAAAATAAATAATTAAAATAAAAAATGTTTATAAATAATTAAATATAATTATGTGTACACTTAACGTCGGTCAAACATACCAGAAAATATCAAATTAACTGCAAACACACATATATATGTAGAGTCGCCTAAAATCTTATTCTTTAAAATACTTACACTAAAATACTATTATTTATAGAAAAATATATAAAATAATAAAATATAATATTTATTATTTATATCACTTATATAGTCAAATCTATACAAAATTAGCGTATCATAGAAAACTTCCATATAACGAAAGTTAGTCACAAAATTTATCCACATATATTCTAAAATAGTTTTAAAATCAAATTAGTTATCTAAAATACTATTTCGTTAAGAAAATATTTATTATAAAATTTGGGCTGTTACACACTCGACCTGATTGGACAACCCCACTCTGATACCACTAATGTGACACCCTAAACCCCAAAATAATATACATAATAAGTTATATCATATTCCTATAAAATTTACAGCGGATAAATAAAAATATGTTACCTAGAAAATAAAAACTTTTATTTTTAACTTAGGATATCAGGTTTCTCAAAAATCAATAGGAACACTTTAAACTTATTTTCTCCATTAAAATAGTGTAAACTCAATAAGCTTGATTTAAGTGTTACGTCAAATAACACATATATCAAATACGTTTTCAAGTTCAACTAACTTCTCAAACAATATTCTACTAGTTTTACTCTCCTAAAAGGGTGTTTAAATCCTATATACAATTACTCTATAAGTTTCACAAAGTTAGACAGATAGAGAAACATTTAAAATATAGCACACCTTCATGAATTACGAACATAAATGCATATAACAACTCAATGTTCTACAATCACTTAGGTTTTTTTAAAAGGAAACTAACGTGCATAATTATATTGGAATAGAACAATTTTTTTCACATATAGTTTCAAACACACCCAAAGTCTAACTTAATTTTAAAATGTTACACAAAATTCATTATAGAACTCTTACAATAGTTCTAGGTCCTTATCAAATAAGACAATATAGAACAAAAAAAGACACTAACACAATGCACTTATTTATTTTAAGCATGTTACTTAGAAGATCAAATATACTTAATTGGATGTTTAATTTAAGTACACACAACCAACATAATATTCACGTCACCTAATCAATTATTAAGCATTCAACATTGGTGTCACATAAGACTCATAATCACTCAAATTTGTATAACAAATGAACATGGTTTCTAACTATTTCCAAAACAAAATTAACAAGTATTTATACTAATAATAACTACAGATTGTTGTTGCCTCATTGATCGACGATGAGTCATCGGGGTAGCTAGTCCCTCCTACTCATGTAGTCAACTACTTAAGGAACTATAACTGTAGTCATTCAAATTCAAACAGGGTAATTAAAAGTATCTTTAGCATGATTTAGGATGTGCGAAGGCGGCGCCACAACTCCTACTCCTTACTTCAAGTTAAAAACTCACTTAATTACACATTGACAATAATTTATTAGTAATTTACAACTAATTACAACAACAAAGAAATGACACTAGTATCAATATATAATCAATAATCCGATTGAAGAAATATAGAACTATTTCACTTTTAGATGCAGTCAACTACTCTAACTCTATACACCAATTCCCAACAATTAGAACATTTGAAACACGAACAATTTAATATTTACATAATCATATACACATTCAAATAACTAATCCAAAAATTAGCACCAAGATTTTACGTTCATCTCATAACTCAAACAATGATTCAAAAAATGAAACATATTCTCATAGAGGTTTAACTGCTCCAAATTGATCACGATTAAATTTTCTTTTGAGTTAACCATCACTTAAAAGTTACAACAAATAGAAGCATATATAGATTTTCCAAGTAGAAGATAAGATAAATAATTATTTACTAGAAGATACAATAAATTACCAAACCAAATTGAATAGTGCAAAAATCACTTTCAAGGTTACACATCATTCTAAAAATTAATTTCTAGACTTAAATTATTATTAAAAAAATATCACTAACTATTTAACACCCAAAAAAAATTCATTGAGAATTCTAAATTTTTCTTTAAATTATATTTCAATAATTCAAGTCTAAATAAAAACAACTAAGATAAATCACGTTTCTAAATACAATACAAATAAAATAAATCACGAATCAATTTCATGTGGTTGTGATGGTTCGTAGGGTTAGGACAACGTATTAAATTTGTTTTAAATTTGTTTTTATTTATTTAAAGTGAATGATTTTTATTTAAAGCGCAAGCCTTTTACGATGCTTGTATAAAAAGCGCTCTAATATATCATTTAATCATATGAAAGCGCGTGTATTTTACAACGCTTTTACAAAAAGCGCTTTAAAAGCCATGTAACATAAGGTGAGAGCGCTACATTTTACGGCTCTTGTGTTTAAAGCTAAATTTGAAACGGGACTCTAATGCCATTTGTAACACCCTAGTTTATTTATATTTCTACATATTTATCAATCTTAGTAACTATCTAAATATATTATTTAAAAGTTTATACTATAACCAGTGTATTTAAATTGCTAAGTGATCTATCTATGAGGTTTACAATAGTACCACCATAGTTTGGTTGGGATATTTTACAAACATGGTTCTATGGAATCTAATTCAAGATAGAGTAACTGGAGATCATGAGAATTTAGAATTTATATAAATCAAACATAGATTCAATGGTTGTACTGCATACTGATTGAACCTGATAATGATTGATTAGAAATTGGGTGAATGTTGAAGACGTTATTGGTAGTTGAATAATTAAGAACATTACTTGTGTCTATCGGTATAAATAATAAATTTATTGTTATTATCAGAAGATTAGATATACAGACGAGATAGAAAGGAAGGAGAAATAAATTAATATTAGGTTGTGACAAAGGAGGAAAATACATGTGGCTGCTAGTTGAACTCGAAGTTCAAAAAAAAAAAGTGTGATTGTCCTTTCAAGCTTAGATCAAAACCATTAAAAGATGGTTCAAGATGGATAGTTAAAGTAATTTGTGGAATTCGCAGCCATGAATTACCTGATACTTTAGACGGGCATGCATATGTTGGATGCTTAGATGATGAAGAAAGAAAGCATGTTCGTGACTTAACAAAATATAATGTTGCACTGAGACACATATTACTCTCATTGCAAGACTGAGATAAGAGTAATGTTACTAAGATCTCACAAATATATAAACAGAGGAGTATGATTCGATTGCACGTGAGAGGTAATAGAACAAAGATGCAACATTTATTTAAGTTAATTGAAGATGCAAAATATGTGTGTTGGAATAGAAAGCGTGAAAACTCCGATGTTTTGAGAGATATTTTTTGGGCGCAACCAGATTCGGTGAAGTTGTTGAATTTGTTTCTGATTGTGTTGATTTTGGACAGTACCTTCAAAACCAATAAATATATAATCCCATTACTTGAAATTTTTGGTATGACATCAATAGAGAAGAAATATAATCCCATTACTAGACACAGATCGGGTATGAATAAACTGCAGAGGAAGAAGAAACTGGACCAAAAACTGTGTTCATTTTTGTAGGAGCATAATAACTTGAATCATTCATCTTTTGCAGGGGTAGAATTGGTAAAGCAGCTTCAAATTTAAGCACTTGAATCAGTTGTCTAACACTTGGCCTTAATGAATAATTAGGATTAGCACACCAAAGACCAACAACAACTAAACGTTCCATTTTCATCTCATCAAACACACCCCTAAGTTTTGTATCAACAACTTCAACAAACCTTCCTAATCTATAAAGTTCCCAAACCCAATCATATATAGCCATTTGGTCTTCCTTTGCATTAAGATCAACTGGTTTTCTTCCGCTAACTAACTCCAATGAAACAATTCCAAAACTATATATATCAGATTCCTTTGTAGCTTTACCTGTTGTGAAATATTCAGGTGCTAAATATCCCATTGTACCAGCTATAACTGTTGTTTGTGAGCCTTTTTCATGATCAACTAGTCTTGCCAACCCGAAATCGCCGACTTTAGCATTGAAATTTGTGTCCAACATAATGTTGCTTGATTTAATGTCTCTATGTAGCACGCATTGTTCCCATTCTTCATGAAGATACAACAACGCTGAAGCTAAATCCATTGCAATGTTGTACCTCATGTGCCATGCTAATACGCTTTTTCCGCGATATAAGTGTGAATCTAAGCTACCATTTTGCATGAATTCATATATAAGGAGTAAGTCTTTTTTTCTATGACACCAACCAATTAGTTGTACTAAATTTCTATGCCTTAGTTGACTAATGAGTTTCACTTCAGTTGCATATTCCTTTATTCCTTGTTTGGATTCTCTTGATATTCTCTTTATAGCAACATTTGAATCTATGTCTTTTAAATAGCCTTTATAAACACCACCAAAACCACCTTGCCCAATCTTTTGTGATTCTTCAAAGTTATCTGTTGCACTCGCCAATTTATTATAACAAAACCTTTTTGGTCCTATTCCCTTTTGGAATTCATCATCCATTTTTAGGTCAAAAGTTGAATCTTCTTTTTTCATTTTAGCCCTTTTCCACATTAAAATACAAAACCATCCTAAAATAAGGAAACTTGATGCAACAACTACACCAACTCCTAGACCAACCCATATAGTACCTTTGTGGCTATCCATCCCATATAGTAATTCAAACAAATTTTTTAGTTTTTAAATTTTAAAATGCTAAAATAGATTTTTTTTAGATGTAAATCAAATAAGTCCTAAATAATTTATTTCATATTTCTTGCATTTTTTATAAATTCAGTCAAAAGTGAAAACAAAAAGATATCAAGACATGCTCTGTCGCATCTTTCACATGATCCATGGCCTTTACAATAAGTTTCACATCGTCCAAACCTATTGTTAGTCCTGCTAATGCTGGTCTTGGTTGTAAGAGAGAAATTTCACCAATTCAAATTCTATGTTTTGTTTTATGAAAATATTAAATACGACACATTTCAAGCTGCAGATTAAGTACAAGACTGATACATTGAAAATTCAATATTAAAAGAATAAAAAAATGTTTAATAGAAAACATTGAAATAATTATAAATAAAACTTTAGATGTTTACTAATTATGTTTCTTCCATGAATCTAAGATCAAAGCAATGCATGAAATTCCAAAGAAAAAATGTTGTGTAAAAAATTCAATTAGAGCAAGTCTATTTTATCGTAAAAGTAGTATAAAAGAATTTTTGCATCCACATGAATTAATTAACAAGTATCAAATTAATTAAGATTATTGATTATTTAGACTAACAATAATAGATGAGTTATTACAAAATAAGCAAATAGCCAATAATTGAAAAACATAATAAAACACTAAGAAGTAAATCAATAGAGAAAAGTATAGGGTAAGAGTTTCACTTGTAACCTTATTTATCCCCAATTCTAGTTCTATTTGGATTCATATTTTTTTTCTCTCTAAATTAACCGCTTCTTTGGTCATGCAAATAATTTTAATTCATGAAAATTATTTGAACATAAAAATGTTGAATGATTAAAAGATTAAAATAAAATTTGATAATGCAATAATTTATAGTTTCAATTATCTTATAAATCTATCAATTAATTGCAGTATGATCACTAACAACTAATTGATTACAAAACATGAAAATTAAATGGTGATCTATCCTAATATGTAATTAAGATAATTTACTTGTACAGTAAAAAGTAATTAAAATAAAACTAGAATAGATAACTAAAACACAATAAAAGATATATCGATTATTAGATCCACCTAAGATCTTAGAAGAGAGTTTAGTTGCTCATTATTATAAATAAAATTAAATATAAAATAATAATGTTCAACAAATTAAATGACAAGAGTAAGAGTTTATCATAATTACTCTAAAATACTCTTACAAATATCTAAAAATGCAAAAAATAAGAGTTTATCACAAAAACTTTAGAAATGAACAATGTCATTTTGAGAGTATTTAATATTGGATCTATAATATCTTTTGTTCGACTAATAGTAATCCATTCCACCTTAAATATAATTTTAAGAAAAATATTCAACATATATTTAATGGGCGATTTCAAAATCAATAATAGAATTAATCAATATCTTGATTAATCTTCATTATTGCTCATTATTTTGAGATTGATTAATGGTCATTGACCAATTTTAGTTTATTTTTAAAATATACAGAGTAACAAACAATTTTTATGGATGTACTACACAAATGTTGAATTTTTAAAAAATATATAAATTAATTCTTAAAATTATATAAATCAAATACTTATTTCAATATTTTGAATCACCATTATCTCTATTAAGATCTATACTAAAATTAAATGATCTATATTTTATTATGTAAAATGTACACATGGCAATTCATCAAAAGTTTTCATTAGAGTTTAACCATTGATATAGAGTTTAACAAAATTTTACGATTACTATACCAATAGTTTGTTATGTGGGTATAGGATTTGATAGCAAATAATTTTATATCAATATAGGTTGTATGTCAATTAAGTATTTTATTTTACAAAATTTATCAAACTATAAAGAAAATATACAATAAAATTAATATATTTAAGAAACAAAATGAAATAAAAGCTCCACATCATATATATTAAAAATTAACAAAAACTCTTATAAACATATCAACATAGTTAAACTATGTAAATTTAAGTGTATGTACTAATAATAAAAAAATTGTCTCACAGACCAAAAAAAAAAAAGGCTTACAGAGTTTTATATAACAATTTCAAAATAATAATAATAATCACTTAATTGTCAAAACTCCCTCTTCAACAACAAATTAATTTTTAATCTTTATCTACGACCAATAAAAAAAATACAATTCAATATAAAAAATATTACGCCTAGAAAATAAAAGAAACATTAATAACTTTAGTGAGAATTAATTAGTTCTAACTAAGTGTCATTTTCATTCTCTTTGTTGGTGTATAGACAAAGAGAATTTAAATGGTTAAAAGTACTAGAAGGGAAAAAATCTATCACAAAAAATAGAAGATGTTATATACAAAAAAATATTAGTATTGGACCTATGAAGTAACTTGTATTTTATATAAAAAGATTAAGCAAATATAATATAGTCGTCTCACAATTTGTGTGACGTCATTTTAGCTTCAATTATCTCCAATAATATTATATGATATATTGTGGTATACCCGACAAAGAAGATAATATTGACGATAAATGCAATAATAATAATAATAATTTAAAATTAGTAAAATAAAAATAAACTTAAATTATTTTTTTAAATTCACATTAAAATCCACGATTTTATTTCAATTTACATGTGACAAACTTACTTGATATGTAAATAATAATGATTGGAAAGATATAAAATAAAAATAATAATTTATATTCAATAATATAAATATGTATATTATTATTATTATTATTATTATTATAATTATTATTATTATTATTATTTTTCTTTGTTTGATAAACTAGAAATCTTAGCTTCGTGTTAAATTGGG
>NC_021162.2:52805554-52806422 GCF_000331145.2 Cicer arietinum | reverse complement strand
AAAAAAAAAACAGAAATCAATTTAAATTAGGCATACAGAAATGAAGGATAATTTTGTTTTTGTTTTTCACAAATAATTTTTTTAAAATAATTATTATGCTGAGAAATGAAAACCTATTTTGATTATTTCTGGAAAAATTATTTCCAATAGAAGGAAGAAGCATACAGATTCACTTTTAATATAATCGGAAACAAAAACAAAATAACTATTCGGGCTCTTCTTAAAAGTCTCTTAAAGTAATTTCTATGTTATTTATACAAAAACACTTTCATTTTTTTTGGTTTCAAAATTACTTTTATTTTAATACCTAATAAATACGAGCAAATATTTTCAATTTTTTTTTTAAAATAATTTTAATTCATGAAAAGTATTGAGCATAAAAATGTTGAATGATTAGAAGATTAAAATAAAATTTGATAATGCAATAATTTATAGTTTCAATTATCTTATAAATCTATTAATTAATTGCAGTATGATCACTAACAACTAATTGATAATTTGATTACAAAACATGAAAATTAAATGGTGATCTATCCTAATATGTAATTAAGAAAATTTAATTGTACAGTAAAAAGTAATTAAAATAAAACTAGAATAGATAACTAAAACACAATAAAAGATATATCGATTATCAGATCCACTTAATATCTTAGAAGAGAGTTTAGTTGCTCATTATTATAAATAAAATTAAATATAAAATAATAATGTTCAACAAATTAAATGACAAGAGTAAGAACCTTAAAAAAAGATAGCAGACACTTTGTTATTGATAGCAGACAAAAGTAAGAACCTTAAATGACAAGAGTAAGACACTTTGCTCTAACATTAAAAATCCCTAAAATCTCCCATTTATTGTGGTGTCAATTCC
>NC_021162.2:52801844-52805054 GCF_000331145.2 Cicer arietinum | reverse complement strand
AATAATTGTGACTTTATAACTAAGAGTTATATTTTATTAATCGTGACTTTATAATTATAAATGGAACTTCCTATCAATTATTTTTACAGATCTCGAAGAATATTATCGTAGGACTTGCAACTTCATAAAGTATTATTTTGGATAGTTGAATGTGTATTGTAGAGTGTTTATTTGAAATGTTTTGAGTTAGAAAATATTTTGGTTTATAATACTTTATGATTGAATTTAAAATATTTGAATAATTTTTAAATTTAATCACAAAAATATCATTTATTTATCGATCTATTTTAGTTAAAGCGTGGGTAATGGGTATGGATACGGACACTTAGGTATCCAGAGGGTAAGGGTACGAATATTGAAATTGATACCCAAGAGGGTACATGTACGGGTACTTTTTTAAACCGCGAGTATGAGGACGGGTACCATAGTATCCTACCCAAACCCTACCCACTGTCATCTCTAACTTGATCTCCAAACCCGTCAAATGTGAATACGACTCTACATAGATTTAGACATAGTTTGGTTTGTTATAAACATCATGTTTACACAACCAACCACGACAACAGAGAAAATTAGAAAGCAAAGGTAGATGAACTTAATCACATCGCTGAATCAATAAAACCAACATTAATACTAAAGGAGTATTAGTCAGGTAAAGTTTTCAACCTAATTATAATGAGAGATTAGAATTTTTTGAGTTTGAATCCAGATATGAGAATTTGCGATTTGAAGATAAAGAAATTGAGATTGAAGATGAAGATTATTGAGGTTTTGTTAAAAAATTTGAGGTTGAAGATGGAGATTATCGATTTTTTAATATTTAATTGGTTTATTTATTAATTAATCAATTTTAAGTTTTTAATTAAATAAGTTAATAAAATAAATGTTAATTTTAAATATTAAATATTGCTTAGTCAACAACAATTAGAGAGTCATCATGTATCACTTCATCTAAAATTAGTCATCTCACCATTTTTTTACTAAAGAGATTCATAAATGACTTTTTTAAAATTTGATAGATTTTGCAAAGATGTAAATCAAACAAAAAAAATTATATGAACTAAAATCAAAACGAAGTAAATTTAGAAGAATCAAAAAAACATATTTAAACCTTACTTTTACTTTCAAAACTAAATATTCCATATGTTTCGTAGACTAAAAATTTACAAGTCAACCATTTTTGACACTGTGACATAAATAACTAACACCTCATCGTTACTTGACTTCAAAAACAAAAATCAATCCAATTTGGATGACACTTAACAAAGGGATTAATATGACTCCTTTATACAATTGTGGAGGATTCATTTGAATATTATTTTTTCAGGGACTAATATGACCCGTGTTCAAATGATAAGAGACCAATTTGAGTGGCAAAAATTTGAGTTAAATATAAAAAATAAAATATTTTAACAATTAATATAGTAAACATAACCAATAAGTGAACAAATTCTTAATAATGTGCACTTATATAAAATGTTAATTAAAGCAAACAATAAAAGAAATAAAAGCTAGCGAAGACTATTTAAGAAATTTGAGATCGATGAGACTTTAAGAAGTTAAATTCATCGATAATTAAAGCAATCACAATATTACTAATATATCAAGATAATTATTTATAAAATAAATAATTAAAAATAGAAAACGGTTAAAAATAATTAAAATATAATTATGTATACACTTAACATCAATCAAATGCATATGAAAATATCACATTAGTTACTTATGTGTATATACACATAAAATCGTTAAAATTTTTTTTTTAAATATTACAATAAAAAATTATTATTTTTAGAAAAATATATACAATAATAAAATATATTATTTGTTATTTATATTACTCATTTAGTCTAATATGTATAGAACTAGCACATCATAGAAAGTATGAATATAACGAAAATTAATCACAAAATTTATCAACATATATTCTACAATAATTGTAGCACCAAATTAATTATTTAAAATAATATTTCATTACTAAAATAATTTGTTCTAAAATTTGAGGTGTTACAGAAGAAATTCACTGAAGTTTAAAGCCAAATGAGAGAGCAAGAAGGGAAGTATTGAGTCTTCTTTCTAATCCTTTAGCCTTCGTGTAGTCTTAGCTTCCTTCTTTAGCTCTTCTTCTTCTATGGTTTGGATGTTTGCATGCAAAGATAAAAGATGAAGTTAATGAGAGAAAATAGAAGTTTTATCTCTTGGTTTTTATATTTACAATGGAGGGGAGAAGGGAATTTATTTCCTTTAACCAATTTAATTGACTCAACCGAGTTCCTTTGACTAGAATACCCATTTTATTAATGATTTCATTTCATTCTTATATCTACTCTACATTACTATTTACTATTAATATATAATTACTATACATTATATTTATATACTAATAATCACATGGGACTCTTACAAATAAGTCTTTCCTCTTCTTAATTAACTAGTATTAAAACAAACATGATACTATGACATATAAAATATACATTTTATTTAAAGGTAATAACAATAATACTCTACTTTAAATTCAAAACATGAGTGTATTTTAAAAAAAATCGATATAGTAAATTTATGATCAATCAATATAAGTATTCCTCCGTTCTTTTAATTAATATAAAAAAGAAACCAATATTTGAATACATAACTCTAACAAAATAAATTAATCGGGAATTTAAGAGACGAGAATAGGAGTTAATAAAGTTTTATATACTATAGGTAATATTCGTTAAATTTTTATTGTTATTAATATTATGCTTATACTTTAGAATTCTATTATTTGAATTATATTAAATTGTACATGTGTTATTCTTACATAGAAAAAGTGTACAATATTAGATATTATTTATTAATTTGATCAATTACACTTTTTTGTTTTAATAATATATATTATTTTCATCAAAAGAATATCATACATTATTTATTTACTTTTAACTGATTTATACTATTATTTCTATATAAACGCAACTATTGATCAATTTTTACTTTTCAACTTTTCATTGTAAAGCTATCTTATTTTTATATGAATTAACTAATGCTTATCATTTAATTATAGAGACAATAATAATTAACGAAAATAAGAAAGAATGAGAGTTTTTGTATCTTTTGAATACAGTGATTAATATTATTAGATATCATAAAAGAGGATGTATAGTTTTTTTAGAGTGCAACAAAGGCATAATCCAAGCCGAAGATTAACTAAAGTTTCCTTTATAATAATAATAA
>NC_021162.2:52780932-52799699 GCF_000331145.2 Cicer arietinum | reverse complement strand
TGTTGCATGGTAGCTTCCGACATTTGGAGTGCTATCTCCAAGTCACCTAGGAATTCCCCACCTGAATACCTCCAAGGTCTAACAATCTTGCCTTAAGGCTCGACAACAGACCGCCACGATCAAGCTCATTCAGTTGTACTCCCCCAGAATCACTAGGCTTGTCAGACCTTACCTATATGATGACAAAATAATCTCCACTTCATAAATTCTCAATATATTTTCTCCCCTCGTTAGCTTAGATTACTCCATTAAGAGAATCACTTTTAGGAATCATCATTATCTCATCAACCATGGGGTACTTCAATATTCTCATCACAATTTTATAACATCATTAATCATACATAATCATGATCATCATATAAATCATCACAATTAATAACATCACTATCATCAATAAAACGTCATCATTATCATCACATAAACATATGTCATACAATGCATCCATCTTTTATTATCACATCACATAAATTCATCTAATCAAACAGATGCACATAATTTCATTCAACATCCAACATCACAACAATATCAAATATCAAATACCACACAATTAGCAACTGTAGATCGACAACATACAGCGAGTGAATTCGAATAAACAACGAGTTCACAAAATCGTTGAGACTTGACTGATAAATTATGCTGAGCTTAAAAATAAATTTTAAATAATCAATAATAATTTTTTGAACAAAAATTGAGTCAAAACGACGAGAAAAAAACTGCAAAAAAAGTCTCACCGACTCGTCAGGGCGTCGGAAGGGTCCGACGTCAACTTCACAAAAAAAATACAAATTAATAGTGCTTCTTGAAGGTTTCGACGAGTGGAATCCAAAAATGATACCGGTTTTTTGAGACGACAAATGTGGTGATTGGAATTGGGCAAAAACGGCTCGCCCAAGGAAAGAAACGCATCTGTTTCTGATTAAACGGAGTCACAATTGATAAAATTGATGCCAAAAATGGATTCAGCGGCCGATTTTGTGTGGGGTAGAGGTTGGGATCGTTTCAAAATGGCAAGGAATTGATGGGACGAATTTGAGAGGATTAGGGTGTTATGCGTGCTCTTTGACAGTGCGCTGCTGTTTGATCTTTCCGTTTTTAATTGCAGATTGAGGGGTGTAGACGACAGATGTACAGGTGCAGGAGTAAAATAGTCCGTAAGGCCCAACACAGGAGAGTCCAGTCTGAAGCAGAAATGAGGGTGTAATGAACAACTAGCAGGTGTAGAAAAGAAAATGTCCAACCAGTAATAGCTCAAATTAATATGCAAAAGTAGAAAATAGGGGTGTAAATAGTATCTAAAATTCATCTTTTTGTATTTTTAAAAGCCCTTAATAAATAAATAGTTTATTTTACTTTCCTAGAAACTTTTCTCCAAAATACTCATTTTAATATAATATCATCTATCCTAAATATAGATAAGTATAATTTTAACCAAAACTCTCATATTCAAAATAATAACTATGATTATTACTATAACATCTTTCAAAATAATCACATAAAAATACATCATCTTTATAGAATAGTCGAAATGATAAAATAAATAAAAATAACATCACCAATTTATATTACTTAATAATTAAAAATAAATTTAAAAAATATATTTTTATAAGTCATAATTTAATTTTATAATCTCCTTAATATTACGATCTCTCATGCATAAAAAAATGTCACATTAAAATTTAGGCCTATTACATCGTTCTTTGAAAGAGCGTTGTAAAAGACCTCCTTATTTTATTTTTTAAAATCCTATTACAGCGCTTTTTCAACAAGCGCTTTAAAGGACCTCTTAACTTAGTATAAAACAAATAATTAGTAAAATACCTATATTTGGATTTGTTTTTTCCTCCAAATAATTAGTTAAATACCTATATATATATATATATATATATATATATATCAATGCTAAATTACATGATCAGATCATATTGGGATGATCAGTTAAAGTTCAAGAAAAATTCTCAATACTCAAACAATGCTTTTTCAAGTTCAATACAAGCAGAAAATCAGTTCTGGCAAGTCAAACACTTAAATTACAAGAACTTAGTATAAAACAGTAAGACCAAGCTAAATATAAGGAGAAAATAAGTAGAAGCAGAAAATCAAATACAGTTCAAGCTAAATACTAAAATGCTCAATTCTGGCAGATCAAACAATAAAATTACATGAACTCAGTTTAGATTACATGACTTATATAAAACAATTAAACACATTAAGATGCCCTTCTTCTTTTCCTGGTGGGATTCACATTTGCTTGTCCATTAACGATACGAAACGACGGATTAATCAAAATTCCCTCATTATGATCATCTCTAAGATATGAACCATCATCAATTGAATCAATTTCATGTGGTTGTGATGGTTCGTAGGGTTAGGACAACGTATTAAATTTGTTTTAAATTTGTTTTTATTTATTTAAAGTGAATGATTTTTATTTAAAGCGCAAGCCTTTTACGATGCTTGTATAAAAAGCGCTCTAATATATCATTTAATCATATGAAAGCGCGTGTATTTTACAACGCTTTTACAAAAAGCGCTTTAAAAGCCATGTAACATAAGGTGAGAGCGCTACATTTTACGGCTCTTGTGTTTAAAGCTAAATTTGAAACGGGACTCTAATGCCATTTGTAACACCCTAGTTTATTTATATTTCTACATATTTATCAATCTTAGTAACTATCTAAATATATTATTTAAAAGTTTATACTATAACCAGTGTATTTAAATTGCTAAGTGATCTATCTATGAGGTTTACAATAGTACCACCATAGTTTGGTTGGGATATTTTACAAACATGGTTCTATGGAATCTAATTCAAGATAGAGTAACTGGAGATCATGAGAATTTAGAATTTATATAAATCAAACATAGATTCAATGGTTGTACTGCATACTGATTGAACCTGATAATGATTGATTAGAAATTGGGTGAATGTTGAAGACGTTATTGGTAGTTGAATAATTAAGAACATTACTTGTGTCTATCGGTATAAATAATAAATTTATTGTTATTATCAGAAGATTAGATATACAGACGAGATAGAAAGGAAGGAGAAATAAATTAATATTAGGTTGTGACAAAGGAGGAAAATACATGTGGCTGCTAGTTGAACTCGAAGTTCAAAAAAAAAAAGTGTGATTGTCCTTTCAAGCTTAGATCAAAACCATTAAAAGATGGTTCAAGATGGATAGTTAAAGTAATTTGTGGAATTCGCAGCCATGAATTACCTGATACTTTAGACGGGCATGCATATGTTGGATGCTTAGATGATGAAGAAAGAAAGCATGTTCGTGACTTAACAAAATATAATGTTGCACTGAGACACATATTACTCTCATTGCAAGACTGAGATAAGAGTAATGTTACTAAGATCTCACAAATATATAAACAGAGGAGTATGATTCGATTGCACGTGAGAGGTAATAGAACAAAGATGCAACATTTATTTAAGTTAATTGAAGATGCAAAATATGTGTGTTGGAATAGAAAGCGTGAAAACTCCGATGTTTTGAGAGATATTTTTTGGGCGCAACCAGATTCGGTGAAGTTGTTGAATTTGTTTCTGATTGTGTTGATTTTGGACAGTACCTTCAAAACCAATAAATATATAATCCCATTACTTGAAATTTTTGGTATGACATCAATAGAGAAGAAATATAATCCCATTACTAGACACAGATCGGGTATGAATAAACTGCAGAGGAAGAAGAAACTGGACCAAAAACTGTGTTCATTTTTGTAGGAGCATAATAACTTGAATCATTCATCTTTTGCAGGGGTAGAATTGGTAAAGCAGCTTCAAATTTAAGCACTTGAATCAGTTGTCTAACACTTGGCCTTAATGAATAATTAGGATTAGCACACCAAAGACCAACAACAACTAAACGTTCCATTTTCATCTCATCAAACACACCCCTAAGTTTTGTATCAACAACTTCAACAAACCTTCCTAATCTATAAAGTTCCCAAACCCAATCATATATAGCCATTTGGTCTTCCTTTGCATTAAGATCAACTGGTTTTCTTCCGCTAACTAACTCCAATGAAACAATTCCAAAACTATATATATCAGATTCCTTTGTAGCTTTACCTGTTGTGAAATATTCAGGTGCTAAATATCCCATTGTACCAGCTATAACTGTTGTTTGTGAGCCTTTTTCATGATCAACTAGTCTTGCCAACCCGAAATCGCCGACTTTAGCATTGAAATTTGTGTCCAACATAATGTTGCTTGATTTAATGTCTCTATGTAGCACGCATTGTTCCCATTCTTCATGAAGATACAACAACGCTGAAGCTAAATCCATTGCAATGTTGTACCTCATGTGCCATGCTAATACGCTTTTTCCGCGATATAAGTGTGAATCTAAGCTACCATTTTGCATGAATTCATATATAAGGAGTAAGTCTTTTTTTCTATGACACCAACCAATTAGTTGTACTAAATTTCTATGCCTTAGTTGACTAATGAGTTTCACTTCAGTTGCATATTCCTTTATTCCTTGTTTGGATTCTCTTGATATTCTCTTTATAGCAACATTTGAATCTATGTCTTTTAAATAGCCTTTATAAACACCACCAAAACCACCTTGCCCAATCTTTTGTGATTCTTCAAAGTTATCTGTTGCACTCGCCAATTTATTATAACAAAACCTTTTTGGTCCTATTCCCTTTTGGAATTCATCATCCATTTTTAGGTCAAAAGTTGAATCTTCTTTTTTCATTTTAGCCCTTTTCCACATTAAAATACAAAACCATCCTAAAATAAGGAAACTTGATGCAACAACTACACCAACTCCTAGACCAACCCATATAGTACCTTTGTGGCTATCCATCCCATATAGTAATTCAAACAAATTTTTTAGTTTTTAAATTTTAAAATGCTAAAATAGATTTTTTTTAGATGTAAATCAAATAAGTCCTAAATAATTTATTTCATATTTCTTGCATTTTTTATAAATTCAGTCAAAAGTGAAAACAAAAAGATATCAAGACATGCTCTGTCGCATCTTTCACATGATCCATGGCCTTTACAATAAGTTTCACATCGTCCAAACCTATTGTTAGTCCTGCTAATGCTGGTCTTGGTTGTAAGAGAGAAATTTCACCAATTCAAATTCTATGTTTTGTTTTATGAAAATATTAAATACGACACATTTCAAGCTGCAGATTAAGTACAAGACTGATACATTGAAAATTCAATATTAAAAGAATAAAAAAATGTTTAATAGAAAACATTGAAATAATTATAAATAAAACTTTAGATGTTTACTAATTATGTTTCTTCCATGAATCTAAGATCAAAGCAATGCATGAAATTCCAAAGAAAAAATGTTGTGTAAAAAATTCAATTAGAGCAAGTCTATTTTATCGTAAAAGTAGTATAAAAGAATTTTTGCATCCACATGAATTAATTAACAAGTATCAAATTAATTAAGATTATTGATTATTTAGACTAACAATAATAGATGAGTTATTACAAAATAAGCAAATAGCCAATAATTGAAAAACATAATAAAACACTAAGAAGTAAATCAATAGAGAAAAGTATAGGGTAAGAGTTTCACTTGTAACCTTATTTATCCCCAATTCTAGTTCTATTTGGATTCATATTTTTTTTCTCTCTAAATTAACCGCTTCTTTGGTCATGCAAATAATTTTAATTCATGAAAATTATTTGAACATAAAAATGTTGAATGATTAAAAGATTAAAATAAAATTTGATAATGCAATAATTTATAGTTTCAATTATCTTATAAATCTATCAATTAATTGCAGTATGATCACTAACAACTAATTGATTACAAAACATGAAAATTAAATGGTGATCTATCCTAATATGTAATTAAGATAATTTACTTGTACAGTAAAAAGTAATTAAAATAAAACTAGAATAGATAACTAAAACACAATAAAAGATATATCGATTATTAGATCCACCTAAGATCTTAGAAGAGAGTTTAGTTGCTCATTATTATAAATAAAATTAAATATAAAATAATAATGTTCAACAAATTAAATGACAAGAGTAAGAGTTTATCATAATTACTCTAAAATACTCTTACAAATATCTAAAAATGCAAAAAATAAGAGTTTATCACAAAAACTTTAGAAATGAACAATGTCATTTTGAGAGTATTTAATATTGGATCTATAATATCTTTTGTTCGACTAATAGTAATCCATTCCACCTTAAATATAATTTTAAGAAAAATATTCAACATATATTTAATGGGCGATTTCAAAATCAATAATAGAATTAATCAATATCTTGATTAATCTTCATTATTGCTCATTATTTTGAGATTGATTAATGGTCATTGACCAATTTTAGTTTATTTTTAAAATATACAGAGTAACAAACAATTTTTATGGATGTACTACACAAATGTTGAATTTTTAAAAAATATATAAATTAATTCTTAAAATTATATAAATCAAATACTTATTTCAATATTTTGAATCACCATTATCTCTATTAAGATCTATACTAAAATTAAATGATCTATATTTTATTATGTAAAATGTACACATGGCAATTCATCAAAAGTTTTCATTAGAGTTTAACCATTGATATAGAGTTTAACAAAATTTTACGATTACTATACCAATAGTTTGTTATGTGGGTATAGGATTTGATAGCAAATAATTTTATATCAATATAGGTTGTATGTCAATTAAGTATTTTATTTTACAAAATTTATCAAACTAAAAAGAAAATATACAATAAAATTAATATATTTAAGAAACAAAATGAAATAAAAGCTCTACATCATATATATTAAAAATTAACAAAAACTCTTATAAACATATCAACGTAGTTAAACTATGTAAATTTAAGTGTATTTACTAATAATAAAAAAATTGTCTCACAGACAAAAAAAAAAAGGCTTACAGAGTTTTATATAACAATTTCAAAATAATAATAATAATCACTTAATTGTCAAAACTCCCTCTTCAACAACAAATTAATTTTTAATCTTTATCTACGACCAATAAAAAAAATACAATTCAATATAAAAAATATTACGCCTAGAAAATAAAAGAAACATTAATAACTTTAGTGAGAATTAATTAGTTCTAACTAAGTGTCATTTTCATTCTCTTTGTTGGTGTATAGACAAAGAGAATTTAAATGGTTAAAAGTACTAGAAGGGAAAAAATCTATCACAAAAAATAGAAGATGTTATATACAAAAAAATATTAGTATTGGACCTATGAAGTAACTTGTATTTTATATAAAAAGATTAAGCAAATATAATATAGTTGTCTCACAATTTGTAATTTGTGTTACGTGATTTTAGCTTCAATTATCTCCAATAATATTATATGATATATTGTGGTATACCCGACAAAGAAGATAATATTGACAATAAATGCAATAATAATAATAATAATTTAAAATTAGTAAAATAAATATAAACTTAAATTATTTTTTTAAATACACATTAAAATCCACGATTTTATTTCAATTTACATGTGACAAACTTACTTGATATGTAAATAATAATGATTGGAAAGATATAAAATAAAAATAATAATTTATATTCAATAATATAAATATGTATATTATTATTATTATTACTATTATTATTATTATTATTATTATTATTATTATTATTGTTGTTATTATTATTATTGTTGTTGTTGTTGTTGTTGTTTTTCTTTGTTTGATAAACTAGAAATCTTAGCTTCGTGTTAAATTAAATCCTAATCCCTAATTCCTAAATCCAAGTAGGTCCTATAAGGGGTTCTTATCCAAAAGAACTAGAAGTGCCTTTGTTTAAGATAATTTAAAGATAAATTAATTTAAAAAAAAAAAAACAGAAATCAATTTAAATTAGGCATACAAAAATGAAGGATAATTTTGTTTTTGTTTTTCACAAATAATTTTTTAAAATTAATTATTATGCTGAGAAATGAAAAGCTATTTTGATTAATTTTTGGAAAAATTATTTCCAATAGAAGGAAGAAGCATACAGATTCACTTTTAATATAATCGGAAACAAAAACAAAATAACGATTCGGGCTCTTCTTAAAAGTCTCTTAAAGCAATTTCTATGTTATTTATACAGAAACACTTTCATTTTTTTTGGTTTCAAAATTACTTTTATTTTAATACCTAATAAATAGGAGCAAATATTTTCAATTTCTTTTTTTAAAAAATAATTTTAATTCATGAAAAGTATTGAGCATAAAAATGTTGAATGATTAGAAGATTAAAATAAAATTTGATAATGCAATAATTTATAGTTTCAATTATCTTATAAATCTATTAATTAATTGCAGTATGATCACTAACAACTAATTGATAATTTGATTACAAAACATGAAAATTAAATGGTGATCTATCCTAATATGTAATTAAGATAATTTACTTGTACAGTAAAAAGTAATTAAAATAAAACTAGAATAGATAACTAAAACACAATAAAAGATATATCGATTATCAGATCCAGTTAATATCTTAGAAGAGAGTTTAGTTGCTCATTATTATAAATAAAATTAAATATAAAATAATAATGTTCAACAAATTAAATGACAAGAGTAAGAACCTTAAAAAAAGGATTTACTTCAAAACTTAAGACACTTTGCTCTAACATTAAAAATCCCTAAAATCTCCCATTTATTGTGGTGTCAATTCCTATTTCTCACTAGTACATACATAAACAAAAAATAAATATTTGTTATTGATAATTATAAAAATTATAAGATAAATGTTTATCACTAATACATAAAATATTTTTTTTAAGTCTAAATGAAATATAAATAAGATAGCAGCTACGCGTTACCCGTAGTGAAATAACACAAATTTCTTGTTAATTTTAATAAGAAAATTCATTGATACATGGATATTTTATTTCATACGTGCATTTTTAATAATTCCCGTTACAAGTAAAAAACTAAAGACATTAAGACATGCATATGATTAATTTAAATTTGGCTTTTTAACTCAATTCTTCACACAACAACATTGAGCAAATCCATAACATCCACCACCTCTTGTAAAGCCTTCATGAAGGCATGTATTATCGCATGTTTCACATAATCCATGTCCATTACAATCAAGTTCAATAGTCTTCAAATCTATTGTTGGTCCTGCTAATGCCGCTCCTGCTGTAAGAAAAAACATCACAAATTCAAAATTCTATATGCTTTGTTTTATGAAAATATTAACACACAACACACTTTAAGCTGCAAATAATGTACTAGACCCATACAATGAAAATTCAATAAAAGAAATAAATAATGTTTAATACTGCATTTAAATAATTGTAAATAGAACTTTAGGGGTGTAACTACTTATGTTTCTTACATGAAGCCAGTACCAAAGCAATGCATAAAATTCCAAAATGAAAAGATTTAGTCATTATGAGAGTCTTTGATGTTGGAACTATAAAATCTTTTCTTTGACTAATAATACTCCCTTCCACGTTCCACCTTAAATATAAGAAAAAAAGTCTGCATACATTTAATGGACGAATTCAAAATATATTATAGTATTATAATTCAGTCAATATTTTGATTAATCTCCATTACTTCTCATTATTTTGAGATTGACTCTTGATTATTGACTAATTTTATTTTATAATTTAAATATTTAAATAAACTCATATTTTCATTTTTTATTTGATGAATTTGATGTTATTAAATTCATAACTAGGATTGATTTCCTTATCATTTGTATATTTTAATAATTCCAGTCAAAAGTGAAAACAAAAGTCATTAAGGAATACATATACTTTTATTTAGATTCTTCTTCTTCAAGAAGGCAATATATTATTACACAAAGAAAAGGAGTCAATGATATAATTTATTTAAATTTTTTCTTTTGCCTTTGCAAAAAAATAAAATAATGATTTATATCAATCCTTCACACATTAACACTGAGAAATTCCATAACATACACTTCCTTTTATAAAGCCTTGGTCAAGGCATGTTTTGTTGCATTGTTCACATGATACATCTCCTTCATTGTCCAAAGCTTTTGTTAGTCTTGCTAATGTTGGTCTTGCTGTAAGAAAAAAAAATCACAAATTCAAAACTAAATATGTTTTGTTTTATGAAAATATTAACATACGGCACATTTCAAGCTGCACATTAGGTACTAGATTGAAAAATTGAAAATTCAATAAAAGAAAAAGAAAAATGTTTAATACATCATTGAAATAATTATAATTAATAGAACTTTAGAGGCCTAACTATTTATGTTTCTTACATGATGTTAGGACCAAAACAATGCATAAAATTCCAAAGTTAAAAGATTTAGAGATGCCCAATGCCATTTTGAGGGTTTTTGATCTTGGAACTATAATATCTTGTTCAACTAATACTCCTTTGCCCGTTAAA
This sequence comes from Cicer arietinum, assembly GCF_000331145.2. Classification (NCBI taxonomy): domain Eukaryota; kingdom Viridiplantae; phylum Streptophyta; class Magnoliopsida; order Fabales; family Fabaceae; genus Cicer; species Cicer arietinum. Next base: position 52,789,355 of record NC_021162.2, on the reverse strand, counting down.
TATAAGAAAAAAATATGCTGGTTATAGACTTGTTAGTAAAAAAAGTATACATTTAATGGACGATTTCAAAATCAACTATAATAGTAGAATTCATTTAATATTTTTGTAACATTTCGTTTTTTCGGGACATTAACTAACGAAATTCTAAACGTAAAAATACAAATTCGTTTTTATTTATTTATAATTATTCTATATACTCATTTATCGTAAAATCAATTAATAATATTTTTAGTTATATTTTCAAAAATAAAGAATCAAAATATTTACAATCACTAAAAGTAAATTTAATACGTTAAACAAAAGAGACTCTTGTGGTCAAAACTATTGATATTTTATTACCCAAACATAAATTGGTCATAAACTTTGGACTTGTGGTAAACTAACCCAATAAGTCTAACAACGACACAAAAGTATCTCAGAGCCTCCAACTGCATGCTATTGTACTTCAACGCATTTCTCCTATTAGGTTCACCGTAACATTATTCGCTCAATTAATGTCCTGTCAAATGTAAGGGTCATATCCAAATAACAAACACAGAACAAATAGACATGCATGTATATAGTTGTTATAGCAAAATATAAATAATCATATTTTATTTAAAAGTTTAAAAATCACAACGCACTAAAAGTACAATAACAATGAAAATATAACAGTACAATGTTTGCGTAATTAATAACATTACTTCATCCATCCAAATGACCAAGAGGTAAAATAACAATAAGATATAGAAGTACAATATCACATATTTAATAGCGTTCGCCCAAAACCAGAAGATACAATATATCAGTTATCTTTATAAAATACTAGTCACACTTTAATTAATGCATATCCAACAGACCTTATTACTTAATCTATATGAATTCGGGAATATCCCCTCCCAGCAAGGGCTTCGTGGGTCCTGCCAAACAACACCACTATCTCCAGCTTCAGTCCTTCCAAGCAACACCATTAACTCAACATCCTCGCAAAGATATGTGGGATCCAACCAATTATGGACGCACCACCACACAACTATGAATGGATGTATGAGTGAATGTGGACACTTTAATAAAATATAATGCGATACTAACTTATTAATGATGTATCGCATAACATTTATTCTTCACACTTTGAATATGTTCAACACAACCATTGTAACACCATATCACATAACATTTATTTTCCACACTTTGAATATGAAAATGTTCAACTCAACCATTATAACTACATATCACATAACATTTATTCTTCACACTTTGAATATTTTAATATGTTCAACACAACCATTATAACAACATATCACATAACATTTATTTTCCACACTTTGAACATGTCAAACACAACAATTATTAATATTAAAAATTTTGAATATAACACACAAACAAAACCAATAAATAACATCACAGTACATTTATTATTATTATTATTATTATTATTATTATTATTATTATTACCAAAAATTAAAATAACACAATACAATAGTAATTATCACCAACAATTTATTCTATAAAAATAATTATATCAACTCATAATAAGATAAGATATAAAAATAAAATAAAATGTTACATTCTACCTACCTTAAATAGTTTCGTCCTCGAAACTGACGCTAGAAAAAGGCGGGTCTTACATTCTATCATCCTAAAAATAGTTTCGTCCTCGAAACTGACACTAAAAGTTCTTAGATATAACACACATATCTTATTCGTCGAAAAAATCCTATATATCTTGCTGCAATTATTTCAGAATTCATCAAGCCTAACATCCTCACCATTATTCTACCCATTTACAACTCTAAAATCATATTCACTAAGTCTGGTATTATTCTAATCCTACCAAGAAAGCTTCTAAGTCCTCTACAGACCGAAACCTACACCACACAAGATTTTGTTTATAATCATAATCTGAATACATGTTAGATATTCAAACATTTGTGACAATTTTCCACGAATATGTCCAACGTGTCATCGTTCTCAAACCACTATAAAGTGTTCTTACATTTAGTGTTCGATCTTTTGGATCCAATACTCTAATTTTATTCAACTTAATTCCCACAAGATTTTTTTTTAATTCATTGTTGCTCTTATGGCTAAAAATCTAATCCATATGATTTACTACTTAAATTCTCATCCCTTATGGTTTAGTATCACTTACTCGTCAACTACAACTCATAAACACAAATCATCTCTTTAATTTAAAAATTTCATTCTCAACAGACCTTTTAAGATTATCGTCTCTAATGTACTCTTAAACCTCAACATCTTTAATTCACCAAAACCTCAGTCAAACAACACCATTTTTTCCATTCACCCCATAATAACCAATAATTAATATCACCTACATTGAGATCTTTGATCAAGCCTACGATTGATCGCCTCAAATCACTCTCATTCATTTAATGTATGGTACTGTCAAACATAAAAGTTGAAAATTATGTTATTATATCCTACAAGTATTCACATGCTTCACTAATTTGAATTCTTGGTTATAAAATACATATCTTTACTCCATAGAATACTTTTAAGCAATTAACAAGTTCATACTTATTCAATTATGCAACTAGTAATAATTTTACATCAACCCAAAACTACTTAATAGTATCATAATTGTTTAGTCTCATGAATGTGACTATCATAAAATTCACACTTAATGATCTACATGTCGAATTGAACACGACTCAATCATCTCTTTCGTTTCCTCGATAATTTTCTTCTCCTAAGGTTTTGGACCATTAACTAACATAAAATCTTAATTGTAACATCCATATCACAACCCCTACTAGACCCACTAAGTTCCAACCATGCTTCTGTCGCGCCACTCCGATAAATCGATTAAGAACATGATTTGTGTTCTTATGCAATATGTACACAATGTTTAGGTGAAGAAATATTTTGATCAAGATTCGAGTGGTGCATAAACTCACACACCATCTCTTGAGGACCATCTAACAGTTAAAAATCACAATGCACTAAAAGTACAATAACAATGAAAATATAACAATACAATGTTTGCGTAATTAATAACGTTAATTCACCCAAAAATAGGAGATACAATATATCAGTTATCTTTATAAAACACTAGTCACACTTTAATTAATGCATATCCAACATACCTTATTACTTAATCTATATGCGAATGTAATGATTCTGGAATATCGCCTTCCTGCAAGGGCTTCGTGGGTCCTTCCAAGCAACACCATTAACTCAACATCCCCACAAGGATATGTGGGATCCAACCAATTATGGACGCACCACCATACAACTATGAATGGATGCATGAATGTGGACACTTTAATAAAATATATTGCGATACTAAGTTATTAACGACGTATCGCATAACATTTATTCTTCATACTTTGAATATGTTCAACACAACCATTGTAACACCATATCACATAACATTTATTTTCCACACTTTGAATATGAATATGTTCAACTCAACTATTATAACAACATATCACATAACATTTATTCTTCACACTTTGAATATGTTCAACACAACCATTATAACAACATATCACATAACAATTATTTTCCACACTTTGAACATGTCAAACAAAACAATTATTAATATTCATTTTGAATATAACACAAACAAAACCAACAAAACCAATAAATAACGTCACAGTACATCTATATCACATATAATTCAAATAGGAAAGCGGATAGAGTGATGCCCTTATCGATATGAGTGTGGTTATTAAAATTCTCACAGAGTCTTTACTACAAATGTGCTAGATGAATCAGTAACTCATTTAGTTCTTGAATTTCTTTCTTTTTCTCTCTTAAACCCGTTTTGTTTTATTTTTTTTATTTTTGTTTTATTCCTTTTTATCATTAGAAATGGGAAACGTGTGTTAATAAATGGGAAACGTGGTATTAAACGGGGATGATATAAGATGGGAATGTGATATTAAATGGGAAACTTATTATTTCATTATAAATCCATAAAATTTGTTTTTAACGGTTTCCATATAAAAATAAGATAGCTTTACATGTAAAAGTTGAAAAGTAAAAATTGATCAATAGTTGCGTTTATATAGAAATAATAGTATAAATCAGTTAAAAAAAATTTTTAAATGATTTTATGTATATATGCACATAAGTAATTAATGTGATATTTTCATATGTGTTTGATTGATGTTAAGTGTGTACATAATTATATTTTAATTATGTTTAACCATTTTCTATTTTTAATTATTTATTTTATATATAATTATGTTGATATATTAGTAATATTGTGATTGCTTTAATTATCGATTAATTTAACTTCTTAAAGTCTCATCGATCTCAAATTTCTTAAATAGTCTTCGCTAGCTTTTATTTCTTTTATTCTTTGCTTTAATTAACATTTTATGTAAGTGCACATTATTAAGAATTTGTTCACTTATTGGTTATGTTTACTATATTAATTGTTAAAATATTTTATTTTTTATATTTAACTCAAATTTTTGCCACTCAAATTGGTCTCTTATCATTTGAACACGGGTCATATTAGTCCCTGAAAAAATAATATTCAAATGAATCCTCCACAATTGTATAAAGGAGTCATATTAATCCCTTTGTTAAGTGTCATCCAAATTGGATTGATTTTTTTTTTTGAAGTCAAGTAACGATGAGGTGTTAGTTATTTATGTCACGGTGTCAAAAATGGTTGACTTGTAAATTTTTAGTCTACGAAACATATGGAATATTTAGTTTTGAAAGTAAAAGTAAGGTTTAAATATGTTTTTTTGATTCTTCTAAATTTACTTCGTTTTGATTTTAGTTCATATAATTTTTTTTTTGATTTACATCTTTGCAATATCTATCATATTTTAAAAAAGTCATTTATGAATCTCTTTAGTAAAAAAATGGTGAGATAACTAATTTTAGATGAAGTGATACATGATTAGGGATGGCAATGGGTACCCGCAAAAAAAAAAAAAACCAACAATGGGTAGGGTAAAAACCTGCATAATGGGTATGAGTACAGGGACGGGTAATTACCTACAAAACGAAGCGGATATGGGTGCGGGTACGGGTACTATAGTACTCACCCCGTCCTGCACCCGCACTTATATAGATATATTATTTATTTATTTATTTATTTATTTATTTATTTATTATATTAGTGTTTAGTTTAATTAATTGTTTTCTTTTATGTTTTAACATCTATTAATTTGACCACTACAATACTTATAATCGAAAGATAAACCTTTGCAAACTTTTTAAGAATTTGATTATGATGAATATGTAAATAATTGTGACTTTATAACTGAGTTATATTTTATTAATCGTGACTTTATAATTATAAATGCAACTTCCTATCAATTATTTTTACAGATCTCGAAGAATATTATCGTAGGACTTGCAACTTCATAAAGTATTATTCTGGATAGTTGAATGTGTATTGTAGAGTGTTTATTTGAAATGTTTTGAGTTAGAAAATATTTTGGTTTATAATACTTTATGATTGAATTTAAAATATTTGAATAATTTTTAAATTTAATCACAAAAATATCATTTATTTATCGATCTATTTTAGTTAAAGCGTGGGTAATGGGTATGGATACAGACACTTAGGTATCCAGAGGGTAAGGGTACGAATATTGAAATTGATACCCAAGAGGGTACAGGTACGAGTACTTTTTTAAACCGCGAGTATGAGGACGGGTACCATAGTATCCTACCCAAACCCTACCCACTGTCATCTCTAACTTGATCTCCAAACCCGTCAAATGTGAATACGACTCTACATAGATTTAGACATAGTTTGGTTTGTTATAAACATCATGTTTACACAACCAACCACGACAACAGAGAAAATTAGAAAGCAAAGGTAGATGAACTTAATCACATCGCTGAATCAATAAAACCAACATTAATACTAATGGAGTATTAGTCAGGTAATGTTTTCAACTTAATTATAATGAGAGATTAGAATTTTTTGAGTTTGAATCCAGATATGAGAATTTGCGATTTGAAGATAAAGTAATTGAGATTGAAGATGAAGATTATTGAGGTTTTGTTAAAAAATTTGAGGTTGAAGATGGAGATTATCGATTTTTTAATATTTAATTGGTTTATTTATTAATTAATCAATTTTAAGTTTTTAATTAAATAAGTTAATAAAATAAATGTTAATTTTAAATATTAAATATTGCTTAGTCAACAACAATTAGAGAGTCACCATGTATCACTTCATCTAAAATTAGTCATCTCACCATTTTTTTACTAAAGAGATTCATAAATGACTTTTTTAAAATTTGATAGATTTTGCAAGGATGTAAATCAAACAAAAAAAAATTTTATGAACTAACATCGAACCGAAGTAAATTTAGAAGAATCAAAAAAACATATTTAAACCTTACTTTTACTTTCAAAACTAAATATTCCATATGTTTCGTAGACTAAAAATTTACAAGTCAACCATTTTTGACACTGTGACATAAATAACTAACACCTCATCGTTACTTGACTTCAAAAACAAAAATCAATCCAATTTGGATGACACTTAACAAAGGGATTAATATGACTCCTTTATACAATTGTGGAGGATTCATTTGAATATTATTTTTTCAGGGACTAATATGACCCGTGTTCAAATGATAAGAGACCAATTTGAGTTGCAAAATTTTGAGTTAAATATAAAAAATAAAATATTTTAACAATTAATATAGTAAACATAACCAATAAGTGAATAAATTCTTAATAGTGTGCACTTATATAAAATGTTAATTAAAGCAAACAATAAAAGAAATAAAAGCTAGCGAAGACTATTTAAGAAATTTGAGATCGATGAGACTTTAAGAAGTTAAATTCATCGATAATTAAAGCAATCACAATATTACTAATATATCAAGATAATTATTTATAAAATAAATAATTAAAAATAGAAAATGGTTAAAAATAATTAAAATATAATTATGTATACACTTAACATCAATCAAATGCATATGAAAATATCACATTAGTTACTTATGTGTATATACACATAAAATCGTTAAAATTTTTTTTTTAAATATTACAATAAAAAATTATTATTTTTAGAAAAATATATACAATAATAAAATATATTATTTGTTATTTATATTACTCATTTAGTCTAATATGTATAGAACTAGCACATCATAGAAAGTATGAATATAACGAAATTTAATCACAAAATTTATCAATATATATTCTACAATAATTGTAGCACCAAATTAATTATTTAAAATAATATTTCATTACTAAAATAATTTGTTCTAAAATTTGAGGTGTTACAGAAGAAATTCACTGAAGTTTAAAGCCAAATGAGAGAGCAAGAAGGGAAGTATTGAGTCTTCTTTCTAATCCTTTAGCCTTCGTGTAGTCTTAGCTTCCTTCTTTAGCTCTTCTTCTTCTATGGTTTGGATGTTTGCATGCAAAGATAAAAGATGAAGTTAATGAGAGAAAATAGAAGTTTTATCTCTTGGTTTTTATATTTACAATGGAGGGGAGAAGGGAATTTATTTCCTTTAACCAATTTAATTGACTCAACCGAGTTCCTTTGACTAGAATACCCATTTTATTAATGATTTCATTTCATTCTTATATCTACTCTACATTACTATTTACTATTAATATATAATTACTATACATTATATTTATATACTAATAATCACATGGGACTCTTACAAATAAGTCTTTCCTCTTCTTAATTAACTAGTATTAAAACAAACATGATACTATGACATATAAAATATACATTTTATTTAAAGGTAATAACAATAATACTCTACTTTAAATTTAAAACATGAGTGTATTTTAAAAAAAAATCGATATAGTAAATTTATGATCAATCAATATAAATATTCCTCCGTTCTTTTAATTAATATAAAAAAGAAACCAATACTTGAATACATAACTCTAACAAAATAAATTAATAGGTAATTTAAGAGATGAGAATAGGAGTTAATAAAGTTTTATATACTATAGGTAATATTCATTAAATTGTTATTGTTATTAATATTATGCTTATACTTTAGAATTCTATTATTTGAATTATATTAAATTGTACATGTGTTATTCTTACATAGAAAAAGTGTACAATATTAGATATTATTTATTAATTTGATCAATTACACTTTTTTGTTTTAATAATATATATTATTTTCATCAAAAGAATATCATACATTATTTATTTACTTTTAACTGATTTATACTATTATTTCTATATAAATGCAACTATTGATCAATTTTTACTTTTCAACCTTTCATTGTAAAGCTATCTTATTTTTATATGAATTAACTAATGCTTATCATTCAATTATAGAGACAATAATAATTAACGAAAATAAGAAAGAATGAGAGTTTTTGTATCTTTTGAATACAGTGATTAATATTATTAGATATCATAAAAGAGGATTATAGTTTTTTTAGAGTGCAACAAAGGCATAATCCAAGCCTAAGATTAACTAAAGTTTCCTTTATAATAATAATAA
>NC_021162.2:52776451-52780071 GCF_000331145.2 Cicer arietinum | reverse complement strand
CGCTTTCCTATTTGAATTATATGTGATATAGATGTACTGTGATGTTATTTATTGGTTTTGTTTGGGTGTTATATTCAAAATGAATATTAATAATTGTTGTGTTTGACATGTTCAAAGTGTGGAAAATAATTGTTATGTGATATGTTGTTATAATGGTTGTGTTGAACATATTCAAAGTGTGAAAAATAAATGTTATGTGATATGTTGTTATAATGGTTGAGTTGAACATATTCATATTCAAAGTGCGGAAAATAAATGTTATGTGATATGGTGTTACAATGGTTGTGTTGAACATATTCAAAGTGTGAAGAATAAAGGTTATGCGATACGTCGTTAATAAGTTTGTATCGCAATATATTTTATTAAAGTGTCAACATTCATGCATCCATTCATAGTTGTATGGTGGTGCGTCCATAATTGGTTGGATCCCACATATCCTTGCGGGGATGTTGAGTTAGTGGTGTTGCTTGGAAGACCCACGAAGATCGAGTTAATGGTGTTGTTTGGAAGAACCCACGAAGCCCTTCCGGGGAGGCGATATTCCGGAATCATTACATTCGCATATAGATTAAGTAATAAGGTATGCTGGATATGCATTAATTAAAGTGTGACTAATGTTTTATAAAAATAACTGATATATTGTATCTCCTGTTTTTGGGTGAATTAACGTTATTAATTACGCAAACATTGTATTGTTATATTTTCATTGTTATTGTACTTTTAGTGCATTGTGATTTTTAACTGTTAAATGAAATATGATTATTTATATTTTTCTATAACAACTATATATGCATGTCTATTTGCTCTGTGTTTGTTATTTGGAGATGACCTTTACATTTGACAGGATGTTACATATAGTGCTAATTGAGCGAATAATGTTACAGTGAACCTAATAGGAGAAATGCGTTGAAGTACAATAGCATGCAGTTGGAGGCTCTGAGATACTTTTGTGCCGTTGTTAGACTTGTTGGGTTAGTTTACCACAAGTCCAAAGTTTATGACCAACTAGGATTTATGCTTGGGTAGTAAAATATAAATAGTTTTGGCTACGAGTCTCTTTTGTTTAACATATTAAATTTACTTTTAGTGATAGTAAATATTTTGATTCTTTATTTTTGAAAATATAAATAAAAATATTATTAACTAATTTTAGGATAAATGAGTATATAAAATAATTATAAATAAATAAAAACGAATTTGTATTTTTACGTTTAGAATTTTGTTAGTTAATGTCCCGAAAAAGCGGGATGTTACAAGTGGTATCAGAGCAGTTCGATCTAGATTGGATTGCGGGTTATTGGGATAGTTTTTAGTCTTGTTAGTGTTGGTCATGTGTCTCAGAGGTCCTCAAGAGATGGTGTGTGAGTTTATGCACCACTCGAATCTTGATGAAAATATTTCTTCACCTAAATATTTCTTCACACTTCACTGTAACATCAAATCATCACATAAATTATTATCACACATAATACATATTAATCACAACAAAACAATCACAAGAAAATGCAATGCTATGCATGAGCTTAGACTCTACTTCACAATGTGGTACCATTCTAACTCTGAAATACTTGGTTAGGAGGTTTGATACTATGCCACCATCCCGGTGGATGGACAATTCAAATTGGCATTGTCCTCATAGATCCCCTCAACTCAACCTGAGACACATATACGTGACAGTCGAGGTAAACGTGTGTTGCATGGTAGCTTCCGACATTTGGAGTGCTATCTCCAAGTCACCTAGGAATTCCCCACCCGAATACCTCCAAGGTCTAACAATCTTGCCTTAAGGCTCGACAACAGACCGCCACGATCAAGCTCATTCAGTTGTACTCCCCCAGAATCACTAGGCTTGTCAGACCTTACCTATATGATGACAAAATAATCTCCACTTCATAAATTCTCAATATATTTTCTCCCCTCTTTAGCTTAGATTACTCCATTAAGAGAATCACTTTTAGGAATCATCATTATCTCATCAACCATGGGGTACTTCAATATTCTCATCACAATTTTAGAACATCATTAATCATACATAATCATGATCATCATATAAATCATCACAATTCAATAACACCACTATCATCAATAAAACGTCATCATTATCATCACATAAACATATGTCATACAATGCATCCATCTTTTATTATCACATCACATAAATTCGTCTAATCAAACAGATGCACATAATTTCATTCAACATCCAACATCACAACAATATCAAATATCAAATACCACACAATTAGCAACTGTAGATCGACAACGTACAACGAGCGAATTCGAATAAACGACGATTTCACAAAATCGTTGATACTTGACTGATAAATTATGCTGAGCTTAAAAATAAATTTTAAATAATCAATAATAATTTTTGGAACAAAAATTGAGTCAAAACGACGAGAAAAAAACTGCAAAAAAAGTCTCACCGACTCGTCAGAGCGTCGGAAGGGTACGACGTCAACTTCACAAAAAAATACAAATTAATAGTGCTTCTTGAAGGTTTCGACGAGTGGAATCTAAAAATGATACCGGTTTTTTGAGACGACAAATGTGGTGATTGGAATCGGGCAAAAACAGCTCGCCTAAGGAAAGAAACGCATCTGTTTCTGATTAAACGGAGTCACAATTGATAAAATTGATGCGAAAAATGGATTCAGCGACCGATTTTGTGTGGGATAGAGGTTGGGATCGTTTCAAAATGGCAAGGAATTGATGAGACGAATTTGAGAGGAAGAGGGTGTTATGCGTGCTCTTTGACAGTGCGCTGCTGTTTGATCTTTCCGTTTTAATTGCAGATTGAGGGGTGTAGACGACAGATGTACAGGTGCAGGAGTAAAATAGTCTGTAAGGCCCAACACAGGAGAGTCCAGTCTGAAGCAGAAATGAGGGTGTAATGAACAACTAGTAGGTGTAGAAAAGAAAATGTCCAACCAGTAATAGCTCAAATTAATATGCAAAAGTAGAAAATAGGGGTGTAAATAGTAGCTAAAATTCATCTTTTTGTATTTTTAAAAGCCCTTAATAAATAAATAGTTTATTTTACTTTCCTAGAAACTTTTCTCCAAAATACTCATTTTAACATAATATCATCTATCCTAAATATAGATAAGTATAATTTTAACCAAAACTCTCATATTCAAAATAATATCTATGATTATTACTATAACATATTTCAAAATAATCACATAAAAATACATCATCTTTATAGAATAGTCGAAATGATAAAATAAATAAAAATAACATCACCAATTTATATTACTTAATAATTAAAAATAAATATGTGCAACTATATAAAAATAAAGAAAATAAATATTAATATTACTAATATATTAAGATAATTATTTGTAAAATAAATAATTAAAATAAAAAATGTTTATAAATAATTAAATATAATTATGTGTACACTTAACGTCGGTCAAACATACCAGAAAATATCAAATTAACTGCAAACACACATATATATGTAGAGTCGCCTAAAATCTTATTCTTTAAAATACTTACACTAAAATACTATTATTTATAGAAAAATATATAAAATAATAAAATATAATATTTATTATTTATATCACTTATATAGTCAAATCTATACAAAATTAGCGTATCATAGAAAACTTCCATATAAC
>NC_021162.2:52764150-52770781 GCF_000331145.2 Cicer arietinum | reverse complement strand
ATTTTTTATTTGATGAATTTGATGTTATTAAATTCATAACTAGGATTGATTTCCTTATCATTTGTATATTTTAATAATTCCAGTCAAAAGTGAAAACAAAAGTCATTAAGGAATACATATACTTTTATTTAGATTCTTCTTCTTCAAGAAGGCAATATATTATTACACAAAGAAAAGGAGTCAATGATATAATTTATTTAAATTTTTTCTTTTGCCTTTGCAAAAAAATAAAATAATAATTTATATCAATCCTTCACACAATAACACTGAAAAATTCCATAACATACACTTCCTTTTGTAAAGCCTTGGTCAAGGCATGTTTTGTTGCATTGTTCACATGATACATCTCCTTCATTGTCCAAAGCTTTTGTTAGTCTTGCTAATGTTGGTCTTGCTGTAAGAAAAAAAAAATCACAAATTCAAAACTAAATATGTTTTGTTTTATGAAAATATTAACATACGACACATTTCAAGCTGCACATTAGGTACTAGATTGAAAAATTGAAAATTCAATAAAAGAAAAAGAAAAATGTTTAATACATCATTGAAATAATTATAATTAATAGAACTTTAGAGGCCTAACTATTTATGTTTCTTACATGATGTTAGGACCAAAACAATGCATAAAATTCCAAAGTTAAAAGATTTAGAGATGCCCAATGCCATTTTGAGGGTGTTTGATCTTGGAACTATAATATCTTGTTCAACTAATACTCCTTTGCCCGTTAAATATAAGAAAAAAATATGCTGTTTATAGACTTGTTAGTAAAAAAAGTATACATTTAATGGACAATTTCAAAATCAACTATAATAGTAGAATTCATTTAATATTTTTGTAACATTTCGTTTTTTCGGGACATTAACTAAAGAAATTCTAAACGTAAAAATACAAATTCGTTTTTATTTATTTATAATTATTCTATATACTCATTTATCGTAAAATCAATTAATAATATTTTTAGTTATATTTTCAAAAATAGAGAATCAAAATATTTACAATCACTAAAAGTAAATTTAATACGTTAAACAAAAGAGACTCTTGTGGTCAAAACTATTGATATTTTATTACCCAAGCATAAATTGGTCATAAACTTTGGACTTGTGGTAAACTAACCCAATAAGTCTAACAACGACACAAAAGTATCTAAGAGCCTCCAACTGCATGCTATTGTACTTCAACGCATTTCTCCTATTAGGTTCACCGTAACATTATTCGCTCAATTAATGTCTTGTCAAATGTAAGGGTGATATCCAAATAACAAACACAGAACAAATAGACATGCATGTATAGTTGTTATAGCAAAATATAAATAATCATATTTCATTAAACAGTTTAAAAATCACAACGCACTAAAAGTACAATAACAATGAAAATATAACAGTACAATGTTTGCGTAATTAATAACATTACTTCATCCATCCAAACGACCAAGAGGTAAAATAACAATAAGATATAGAAGCACAATATCACATATTTAATAGCGTTCGCCCAAAACCAGAAGATACAATATATCAGTTATCTTTATAAAACACTAGTCACACTTTAATTAATGCATATCCAACAGACCTTCTTACTTAATCTATATGAATTCGGGAATATCCCCTCCCAGCAAGGGCTTCGTGGGTACTGCCAAGCAACACCGCTATCTCGAGCTTCAGTCCTTCCAAGCAACACCATTAACTCAACATCCTCACAAAGATATGTGGGATCCAACCAATTATGGACGCACCACCACACAACTATGAATGGATGTATGAGTGAATGTGGACACTTTAATAAAATATAACGCGATAATAACTTATTAACGATGTATCGCATAACATTTATTCTTCACACTTTGAATATGTTCAACACAACCATTGTAACACCATATCACATAACATTTATTTTCCACACTTTGAATATGAAAATGTTCAACTCAAACATTATAACAACATATCACATAACATCTATTCTTCACACTTTGAATATTTTAATATGTTCAACACAACCATTATAACAACATATCACATAACATTTATTTTCCACACTTTGAACATGTCAAACACATCAATTATTAATATTCATTTTGAATATAACACACAAATAAAACCAATAAATAACATCACAGTACATTTATATCACATATAATTCAAATAGGAAAGCGGATGGAGTGATGCCCTTACCGATATGAGTGTGGTTATTAAAATTTTCACGCGGTCTTTATTCCAAATGTGCTAGATGAATCAGTAACTCATTTAGTTCTTGAATTTCTTTTTATATCACATATAATTCAAATCGGAAAGCGGATGGAGTGATGCCCTTACCGATATGAGTGTGGTTATTAAAATTCTCACGCAGTCTTTACTCCAAATGTGCTAGATGAATCAGTAACTCATTTAATTCTTGAATTTCTTTTTATATCACATATAATTAAAATAGGAAAGTGGATGGAGTGGTGCCTTATCGATATGAATGTGGTTATCAAATTTCTCACGCGATATTAGTGTTTAGTTTAATTAATTGTTTTCTTTTATGTTTTAACATCTATTAATTTGACCACTACAATACTTATAATCGAAAGATAAACGTTTGCAAACTTTTTAAGAATTTGATTATGATGAATATGTAAATAATTGTGACTTTATAACTAAGAGTTATATTTTATTAATCGTGACTTTATAATTATAAATGCAACTTCCTATCAATTATTTTTACAGATCTCGAAGAATATTATTGTAGGACTTGCAAATTCATAAAGTATTATTCTGGATAGTTGAATGTGTATTGTAGAGTGTTTATTTGAAATGTTTTGAGTTAGAAAATATTTTGGTTTATAATATTTTATGATTGAATTTAAAATATTTGAATAATTTTTAAATTTAATCACAAAAATATCATTTATTTATTAATCTATTTTAGTTAAAGCGTGGGTAATGGGTATGGATACCTACACTTAGGTATCCAGAGGGTAAGGGTACGGGTATTGAAATTGATACCCAAAAGGGTACAGGTACGGGTACTTTTTTAAACCGCGAGTATGAGGACGGGTACCATAGTATCCTACCCAAACCCTACCCACTGTCATCTCTAACTTGATCTCCAAACCCGTCAAATGTGAATACGACTCTACATAGATTTAGACATAGTTTGGTTTGTTATAAACATCATGTTTACACAACCAACCACGACAACAGAGAAAATTAGAAAGCAAAGATAGATGAACTTAATCACATCGCTGAGTCAATAAAACCAACATTAATACTAATAGAGTATTAGTCAGGTAAAGTTTTCAACCTAATTATAATGAGAGATTAGAATTTTTTGAGTTTGAATCCAGATATGAGAATTTGGGATTTGAAGATAAAGAAATTGAGATTGAAGATGAAGATTATTGAGGTTTTGTTAAAAAATTTGAGGTTGAAGATGAAGATTATCGAGTTTTTAATATTTAATTGGTTTATTTATTAATTAATCAATTTTATTAATTAAATAAGTTAATAAAATAAATGTTAATTTTAAATATTAAATATTGCTTAGTCAACAACAATTAGAGAGTCACCATGTATCACTTCATCTAAAATTAGTCATCTCACCATTTTTTTACTAAAGAGATTCATAAATGACTTTTTTAAAATTTGATAGATTTTGCAAGGATGTAAATCAAACAAAAAAAAATTTTATGAACTAAAATCGAAACGAAGTAAATTTAGAAGAATCAAAAAACATATTTAAACCTTACTTTTACTTTCAAAACTAAATATTACATATGTTTCGTAGACTAAAAATTTACAAGTCAACCATTTTTGACACTGTGACATAAATAACTAACACCTCATCGTTACTTGACTTCAAAAACAAAAATCAATCCAATTTGGATGACACTTAACAAAGGGATTAATATGACTCCTTTATACAATTGTGGAGGATTCATTTGAATATTATTTTTTCAGGGACTAATATGACCCGTGTTCAAATGATAAGAGACCAATTTGAGTGGCAAAATTTTGAGTTAAATATAAAAAATAAAATATTTTAACAATTAATATAGTAAATATAACCAATAAGTGAACAAATTCTTAATAATGTGCACTTATATAAAATGTTAATTAAAGCAAACAATAAAAGAAATAAAAGCTAGCGAAGAATATTTAAGAAATTTGAGATCGATGAGACTTTAAGAAGTTAAATTCATCGATAATTAAAGCAATCACAATATTACTAATATATCAAGATAATTATTTATAAAATAAATAATTAAAAATAGAAACCGGTTAAAAATAATTAAAATATAATTATCTATACACTTAACATCAATCAAATGCATATGAAAATATCACATTAATTACTTATGTGCATATACACATAAAATCCTTTAAATTTTTTTTTAAATATTACACTAAAAAATTATTATTTTTAGAAATATATACTAATAATCACATGGGACTCTTACAAATAAGTCTTTCCTCTTCTTAATTAACTAGTATTAAAACAAACATGATACTATGACATATAAAATATACATTTTATTTAAAGGTAATAACAATAATACTCTACTTTAAATTTAAAAGATGAGTTTATTTTTAAAAAAAATCGATATAGTAAATTTATGATCAATCAATATAAATATTCCTCCGTTCTTTTAATTAATATAAAAAAGAAACCAATACTTGAATACATAACTCTAACAAAATAAATTAATAGGGAACTTAAGAGATGAGAATAGGAGTTAATAAAGTTTTATATACTATAGGTAATATTCGTTAAATTGTTATTGTTATTAATATTATGCTTATACTTTAGAATTCTAATATTTGAATTATATTAAATTGTACATGTGTTATTCTTACATAGAAAAAGTGTACAATATTAGATATTATTTATTAATTTGATCAATTACACTTTTTTGTTTTAATAATATATATTATTTTCATCAAAAGAATATCGTACATTATTTATTTACTTTTAACTGATTTATACTATTATTTGTATATAAACGGCAACTGTAGTACCTAATTTTTGTCCAATTAATTTAAAATTATTTTAATAATAATAATAATATATTTAAATATTTTTACAACCATTTTCAAAAATACCATTATTTTATATTCTAAGTATATATTAAAAATAAAATAAAAAGGAAAAAGAAATAAAATATTTTTTAATTGATCTGCAACCATTGCTGGGCACACGTTTCTTCAGTTCACACTGGCCACACGTTTCCTTCCGTTCACACGTCTTCAATGTTGCTAGGTTTTGTTCAACAAAGTTTCCTTTCAACCCAGCATCACTCAAAAAAAACAATTGCTGAGAAACAACTTGCAAAGACCTTCTATATCTTGTGAAGATCCCTGTTGCAAACATGTTATAAACCGGTTTCTTTGATTATTTTTTTTACCTTAATAAAAAAATGAAATACAATGTAAAATTAACAGCCTTCTTTTTTTTTTTTCGGTACCTTGCTTAAATTTTATTACAAAAACAGTGTAAAATCCAATGAATTTTTGTTGAGTAACAATACAAAATTCAGAACATGTATTTGTACAATGAATGAAATTCAGAACATGTATTTGTACAATGAATGAAAACACTAGCCGTTTCTATTATAAATTGAGACAAACAGAAGGAGGAAATTTTCTAAAACAATCAGAAAACCAGAGAAAGGTAGAAGATAGAGTTGTTCTTAGAGAAACAGATCTTACCCATACCAAACAGATCCATCAAACCCATTCAGCAAACTCAGATCCATCAAACCCATATTCATAGCTAAAGGATATTCAAACCATTTTAAGATCAAAGAGACGACCGCATCGGAAAGGTATTTCATTCGATTCCTGGTTTGCGTTTGAAATTTTGTGTATGAGTTTGGAATGGGGGTGAGGTTTGCTCTATTTGTTCATTGTTTCCTGATTTGTTTAGGCATAAGTAGCGCTTTCATTTTATTAAGGGTTAGGGTATTATTTTCATTAAATTATTATTATTTATGTTATGTTTATTATAAAAATTATGAATACAATTAACTAGTAATAAAGGTCATTTATTTTACATTATAACAATTTTTCACTTATTTACAAAATATATTAAAAAAGGATTATATTTATAATTAATATAAATTTTTTAATAGATTAAGTTAAAGTCCATATATTTTTTATTTTTACTATTTTATTCTCGTGGTTATAACTAATTCTATTTTGAAAAAAATCATTTAAACGTGTTTAATATTTATTATCTTTTTTTTTTAAATAAAATAATAACAAATATTTCATTAAAAATTAACTAGATGTGACATCTTTTTAATTTTTGAGTTATTAGAACACAAATTGTGACAATTTGATGGTTCTAAATCTCATATTCACAAAATAAATTAATAAAATAAAAATCATAAACAAGTTAATCATAAAAATTATTTATATTTTAATCCTAGAGTTACATACTATAAATTAAACTATGTTGTTAGTTTGGAAACTTAATTTAAAAATAAAAATAAAAATATTCTTAAGAGGATTAAATTAGATGTGACATCTTTTTACTCCTTGAATTTTGAGACACGAGTTGTACAATTCGATCGTCTTAAAATTCATATTTTAAGATAATTATTCAAATCGAGCAAGTTTATTTCTTTATGCTTGTCAAAATTAATTTTTTTTAAAA
>NC_021162.2:52756865-52763861 GCF_000331145.2 Cicer arietinum | reverse complement strand
CGGATGTCGTAGGGTGCTAATACCTTCCCTACGCATAATCGACTCCCGAACTCAAAATCTGGTTTCAAAGACCATTTTTACATTTTTAAGAGTTTCCCAATATTTTCCCTATTTTTAAATAAATTTTGGTGGCGACTCCATTGAATTCGATGAAAACTCGAAATTTTAGGCATCGACAGCTGGCGACTCCACTGGGGACATTTAGAGAGTCAAGCCTAACAAATTAATTGTGCATAATATTTTTTTTTTTTAAACTTTTTCTATATTTTTTTTTTCATTTTCTTTATGTGTTTATTATTTTTTTAATAAGTATTAGCTAACATTATAATATTCTTTTAAGTTAGTAAATTATTTTTATTTTATTTTATTTTATTTATCTATTTATTTTGTATATATATATATATATATATATGTTTTGTTAGTATTATAGATTTATTGAATTATGTTTATTTAATGCCTACACTTTTATTAAGACACACACTTATGAGTGGAACCTTATACTCGGGTTTGAACAAAACTTAAGTTTAGATTCGAGATTGCGTAGTGGTAGCCTTCTGGATGTACGTCCTGTTTGGTTAGCATGAAGATCTCACCTAGATTTTGATCCTGTTGAGGTTATTGTCGCTCCAAATAGTTTATCTATTGTTGTTGGCAATATTCCAAAATAGGATTATTGGCTCTAGGAACCGTGTTTAGAACCATAGAGCCTCCCTTGTGAAAATTTCACTAAATAAGCCAATAGACTTTTTCATTGTAAGAATATCCGTAAAAAACCAATAAATTATTTCATATATTCAAGAGTTTACATATATTAGTTTCATTTATACCTCATGATATTTTGTTTTCTCTCTTTTTCTAAGAAAAAATAAAACATAATAGCATTTTGCATTAATTTTCAGGATTTTTGGGGAATCATACAAATCTTAGTCACGTGTTATTTAAGTGGACAATGGGATCGGAAAAAAGGAAAACCTTACTTTTAAAGTTCAAGCAACCTGATTTGAAAAGTTTAAGAGACATCAGCAATCAAATGAAAACTATACAACGTGATAGTTTCTTTCACAAATATGGGAAGATCCTAAATCTCTTGGCAGTAAATGTGCAAACAGGTGCCCTCACAGCAACTAGCGTGAAACGACCCCAGACGACATTCACAAAAAAGAAAGAAGGAGACGCTAACGCTGTAATGGTAAACCCCAAAGTCTCTTATTTTCCACCCAGCAATTCTTATCGACCCCCAAATTTCCAGCCCCCGATACCACAAACTCCTTACATCCCTTATATATATGTGGCCGCAACCATACAAGCTTCATACCCTCAATATCACCCTTCAAGACCACCTTTTTACCAACCACCACCTACCGCATTTTCCCCACAAAATCAATACTCAATCTCGAATCACTACAGACCACCTGTCAATCGAGAAAAAAGGATAACTCGTTTTGATCCAATTCCCGTCACGTATAGCCAATTGTTGCCCCATTTACTTCAAAATTCAATGGTAGTCATAAGACCAATGAAACCTCTTGAACCACCATTTCCAAAATGGTATAATCCAAATGCCAAATGTGAATATCATGCAGGAGCCGTTGGGCATTCCATTGAAGATTGTCAAGCCCTAAAATCTAAAGTGCAAGAATTGATTAATGCAAAATGGCTTACCTTCAAGGAGGACAATCCCAACATAGGGAGCAATCCTTTGCCAGGTCACGGGAACGCCTCTGTGAATTTCATTGAAGATGGGATAGACCAACATGCAGTAGATGGTCATGTGTTCACCATGGGGTCGTGTGTGGAAAATAATATATCTTTCCCAAAACCATTGGAAATTCTTTACAAAAAAGAGAATCTTAAGTCAACTCATAACAAGCCAAATGCAATAATTGTCCAAACACCAATCCCGTTTCCTTATGGAAATACCAAGGCAGTACCGTGGAAATACGAAGTCACATCCCACTTGGCAGATCATCAACCAAGTGATGGTTGTGAACCTAAAGGAACTGAGGTCACTAACATCTCAGGGATTGGTGGAATGACTCGGAGTGGTCGAGTATACACTCCTGAGCAACTTAGGAAAAAAGAGGTTAATGGAGAAAAAGGAAAAGAAGATATGTATCATACCATAAAAGGACAAGAGATCAGTAAAAAGACGGTGTCTGAAGAAGAAGCTAGTGAATTTTTGAAGTTTGTCAAGCAAAGTGAATATAAGGTGGTGGATCAGCTAAATCAGACCCCTTCCAAGATATCAGTTCTCTCCTTGTTATTGAATTCTGAAGCACATAGAAGGGCACTGATGAAAGTTCTAAACGAAGCCCATGTTACTCACGATATCACTGTCGATCAGTTTGATGGAGTTGTCGGTAACATCACTGCTAGTAGTTGCCTGAGTTTTAGTGATAATGAATTACCAGCTGAAGGGACAGAGCATAATAAGGCACTGCACATCTCTATGAGGTGTCACGATCACATTCTTGCACGAGTGCTAGTAGATAATGGTTCATCATTAAATGTCATGCCTAAATCAACACTGTCAAAGCTATTTGTTGAGGGAGCCTGTTTGAAGCCTAGTGCTTTGGTGGTGAAAGCGTTTGATGGATCTAGAAGACAAGTGATTGGTGAGATTGACCTGCCAATTCAAATCGGACCCCACATCTTTGGGATAACCTTCCAAGTAATGGATATTAAACCGGCGTACAGTTGTCTTTTAGGGAGACCATGGATTCATGCTGCTGGAGCAGTGACATCCACTCTCCATCAAAAGCTAAAGTTTACAGTGAACAATAAGCTGGTAATAATATATGGGGAAGAAGATATGATAGTAAGTCATTTATCTTCTACAGGCTACATTGAAGACACGGAGGAAGCCATAGAGACTTTCTTTCAAGCATTAGAAATTGCCAATGTTGTCTTCATGGGTGAAGGATATCGTTTAAAAGAACCAAAACAATCTACCATATCATTGAAGTCTACCAAATCCATGTTAGAAGGAGGAGTTTTTCTCAATTTGGGGAAGTTGATAGAAATACCAGAAAAGAACAATAGGTACGGGTTGGGATATGTACCTACTCAAGCTGATGAAGAAAAGGCTGCGAAGGAAAAAAGAGAAAACAAGGTGACTCGTCGAGAAAACTGGATACCGAATTCACAGAAGATTCCTATTTGTGACATTCGTCAAAATTTTCAAAGCGCCGGAATAATATATGCTGATCAGGTGGCTGTTGCGGAAGAGGATCATGGTGATGATGATACCCTCAAGCTAGTGTACCCTTGTCCTCCAAACACCAATCTCAACAATTGGAAGATCATCGAGTTTCCCGTGTTTGTTAATTCATGTTCAAAGTAATTATGTATTTTTAACTCCTTTTGCTCTGCCCAAGGCTATAAGGATAACTAATTAGGGCATATGTATTTCAATTCCGTACTTATTATCAATAAATGCATTTTTGAATTCTCCAACTGGTTTTGTTTTTTCTCTTTTCTCTTTCTTTTGGCAATCTTTATTCATATATATATTTTTTTCTTTTTTTCTTTTAAACAATGCAGAGTCGAAAATGAATATGTTGAAAATAACAGCGCTAGAACCATTTCTTGTAACTTTGAACGTCTGATTAATCATGCCGATGAGGATTGTGAAGACGATTGTGAGCTTCCCCCAGAACTAGAAAGCTTAATTGAACGGGAAGCTAAGATAATCCAACCCTATCAAGAACCTGTTGAGGCGATCAATTTAGGGACTGGGCATGATAAAAAAGAAGTTAAAGTTGGTATGTCTATGAAAGAAAGTGAGCGAGAAAAGTTGGTTAAACTTTTAATTGATTATGTGGATGTCTTTGCATGGTCATATCAGGATATGCCCGGGTTAGATACTAACATAGTTGAACACAAGCTACCACTAAAGCCTGAATACACTCCAATTAAACAGAAGTTGAGAAGGATGAGACCTGATATGTCGCTTAAAATTAGAGAAGAGGTCAAGAAGCAATTTGATGCTGGTTTCTTAGCAGTAGCAAAATATCCTCAATGGGTGGCTAATATTGTACCAGTTCCAAAGAAAGATGGAAAGGTTCGAATGTGCGTTGATTATCGGGATTTAAATAAAGCTAGTCCTAAAGATGATTTTCCTCTACCTCATATTGATGTCCTAGTGGATAGCACTGCTCAATACTCTCTTTTCTCCTTCATGGATGGTTTCTCAGGGTACAATCAAATCAAGATGGCTCCCGAAGATATGGAAAAAACTACGTTCATCACACAATGGGGGACTTTCTGCTATAAAGTGATGCCATTTGGATTGAAGAATGCCGGGGCAACCTATCAAAGAGCAATGGTAACCTTGTTTCATGACATGATGCATAAGGAAATAGAGGTTTACGTGGATGATATGATCGCAAAATCTCGAACTGAAGAAGACCATGTTGTTAACCTTCAAAAGTTATTTGAGCGACTAAGGAAGTTCAAACTTCGTTTAAACCCTGCTAAATGCACATTTGGTGTAAGATCAGGCAAATTACTTGGGTTTATCGTTAGTCAAAAAGGGATAGAGGTGGACCCAGATAAAGTAAGAGCAATACAAGAAATGCCGGCTCCACGCACTGAAAAAGAAGTTCGTGGCTTTTTGGGTAGATTGAATTACATTGCAAGGTTTATATCGCACCTCACCGCTACATGCGAGCCGATTTTCAAATTGTTGCGCAAAGACCAAAAGGTTGAATGGAATGAGAATTGTCAAAAAGCTTTCGAAAAGATTAAGCAGTACTTATCAAAACCTCCCATCCTAGTGCCTCCTGTTCATGGGAAACCACTTATTATGTACTTAACAGTACTTGACGAGTCAATGGGCTGCGTACTGGGGCAGCATGATGAATCTGGTAGGAAAGAACATGCTATTTATTATTTGAGCAAAAAGTTCACCAGTTGTGAAACAAGATATTCACTACTTGAACGAACATGTTGCGCATTGGCATGGGCTGCTCGTCGGTTGAGGCAATACATGTTATGTCATACAACTTGGTTGGTGTCTAAAATGGACCCAATTAAGTACATCTTTGAGAAACCTGCTCTTACTGGAAGGATCGCCCGTTGGCAGATGTTGTTATCAGAATACGATTTGGTATATGTTACACAAAAATCTATCAAAGGAAGCGCACTAGCAGAGTACTTAGCCCAACAACCGGTAGAAGATTATCAATCAATGCAGTGTGAATTCCCCGATGAAGACATAATGACTTTAGTTGAAGAGATTGAATCATCTGATAAAGAAAAATGCAGGTTGGTGTTTGATGGTGCCTCTAATGCGTTAGGGCATGGAATTGGAGCCATTTTGATTTCTCCAAGAACCAGGTTCACTCCATTTACGGCTAGGTTGTGTTTTGATTGTACAAACAATATTGCTGAATATGAAGCATGTGTTATGGGCATTAAAGCGGCTATTGAATCAAATGTAAAATTTCTTGAGGTATATGGAGACTCATTGTTGGTCATCCATCAGACGAAAGGAGATTGGGAAACGCGAGATTCTAAATTGATTCCGTATCACACCCATATCAAAGAATTGACAGAACAATTTGAGAAGATTACTTTTCACCATATCCCTCGAGAAGAAAACCAGTTAGCTGACGCCTTGGCCACTTTGTCGTCAATGTTCAAAATAACCACTAATCAAGACGTGCCGGTCATAAAGATTCAACAAAGAGATAAACCTGCATATTGCTTATCAATAGAAGAAGAGTTGGATGGCAAGCCGTGGTTTTATGACATCAAATCATATGTTAAGAATAAGGAATATCCATTGGGTATTTCAGAGAACGACAAAAGGGTTTTAAGGAGATTGTCAATGAATTTCTTTTTGAATGGTGATGTGCTTTATAAGAGAAATCATGATATGGTTATCCTCAGATGTGTGGATAAAGCAGAAGTAGAGAAAATTATCCAAGAGGTTCACAAAGGTTCTTTTGGAACTCATGCAAATGGGCACACAATGGCAAGAAAAATCTTAAGGGCTGCTACTACTGGTTGACCATGGAATCCGACTGCTTTAGTTACGTAAAGAAATGTCACAAATGTCAAATCTATGCTGATAAAATACATGTACCACCCACTTCTTTGAATGTTTTAACATCACCACGGCCATTTTCAATGTGGGGAATGGATGTTATTGGACTCATCGAGCCTAAGGCTTCAAATGGACACCGGTTTATCCTAGTAGCTATTGATTATTTCACAAAATGGGTTGAAGCCGCTTCTTATGCCAATGTGACGAGAAGTGTGGTTGTCAGATTCATCAAAAGAGAATTGATTTGTCGATATGGATTGCCAAATAAGATAATCACTGATAACGCGACTAATCTGAATAACAAAATGATGAAAGAGTTGTGTGATAATTTCAAAATTCAACACCATAATTCTTCTCCATATCGTCCGAAAATGAATGGGGCTGTAGAAGCAGCAAATAAGAATATCAAGAAGATCATACAGAAGATGGTGGAGACATATAAGGATTGGCATGAAATGCTTCCCTTTGCATTACATGGCTATAGAACCTCTGTTCGTACCTCAACAGGGGCAACTCCTTTCTCATTGGTGTATGGAATGGAAGCGGTACTTCCCATCGAAGTCGAAATTCCCTCAATCAAAGTCCTGATGGAAACAAAACTAGAAGAGGCAGAATGGGTTCAATCACGATATGACCAATTGAATCTCATAGAAGAAAAAAGAATGATAGCTTTGTGTCATGGTCAACTATATCAAAAAAGACTCAAAAAAGCTTACGAGAAAAAAGTCCGTCCTCGAGAGTTTCGAGAAGGAGAATTAGTGTTGAAGAAAATATTGCCCATAAAAAAAGATTCTCGGGGAAAGTGGACTCCGAACTACGAAGGACCATATGTTGTGAAAAAAGCTTTCTCTGGGGGAGCTCTAATACTCGCAGAAATGGATGGAGATGAGCTTCCACTTCCAGTAAACTCAGATGCAGTCAAAAAATATTATGCTTAAAAAAAA
>NC_021162.2:52754274-52756624 GCF_000331145.2 Cicer arietinum | reverse complement strand
CTAACGTTTTTTTTTAAAAAAAAAAATGTTATTTTATGATAATAAATATGAGAATTTGAAATATATGAAAATAAAAAAAAAATATCTTAAATATTTTGACGCTTGAAAATATATACACGGAAACGCGAGATATATGGTTGTATAAAAATATGAAGGGTAAGCATTTTAAATAATGCACATTTGATTGACATCAAGAAAAGTGATTACACAAGATATACGTCATCATTGTTATCGTCGTTGATTCATTGAATCTTATAAGTGTATAAAGTTGCATAAGGATCGGGGAACCAAAAAAAAAAATTAATAAAGCAATATAAAAAGATTATTTAAAAGGAATTTATCTTCATTGCATGCATGTTACATTTTTTTTTTTCAAATACTCACACATGATTTATGCATCTTCACTCATATTTTACATATACTCAACAACTTCTTATATCATGCATAATGAGTTAATCATGCATATCTTATGTGTATATTTTATTTATATTCAATAACTTTTGTATCACATTATTCATTTTACGTTTGCATTACCACATACATGTTTCCTTTTAAAAATAAAAATAAAACAAATTTATCTCCTTTTATTAACATTCTACACTTTAAACTCATCTTTGCTTGTAGTCATCATTTTATTTATATCGATCAACGCATCGGTAACCAACCTGAAGACGATCATTTTATCTATGTTTATCTATGTCGATCAACGCATCGGTAACCAACCCGAAGGCGATCATTTTATCTACCTCGATCAACGCATCGGTAAGCAATCCGAAGACGATCATCCTTGGTATGAGTCATTTTTTTATTTATTTTTTGCGTCGATTTACGCATCGTAATCAATCCGAAGACGATCATCCTTGGTCTGAGTTTTTTTTTTTTGTTTTTGCCGACCACCGACACTATTTACATTTTTTTTTTTCAATTGCAAATTCTCAACTTTTTTACATGTCAAATTATTTTACTATATCTCTTACATTTTTTTGAAATTAATTTACTTTCACACTTAATAAAAGTTAGGTACTTATATTTAATTATCTTTTTACCACGTAAAATATATTTAAATATTTTTACAATCATTCACAAAAATACCATTATTTTATATTCAGGTTTAAGTATATATTAAAAATAAAATAAAAAGGAAAAAAAAATAAAATATTTTTTAATTGATCTGCAACAATTGTTGGGGCAGCACACGTTTCGTTCCGTTCACACTTCTTCAACGTTCCCTAGGTTTTGTTGAGTAACAATACAAAATCCAGAACATGTATTTGTACAATGAATGAAAACACTAGCCGTTTCTCTTATAAATTGAGGCAAACAGAACTGAGAGAGGGGAGGAAATTTTCTAAAACAATCAGAAAACCAGAGAAAGGTAGAAGATAGAGTTGTTATTAGAGAAACAGATCTTACCCATAGCAAACAGATCCATCAAACCCATTCAGCAAACTCAGATCCATCAAACCCATATCCATAGCTAAAGGATATTCAAACCCATTTTAAGATCAAAGACACGACCGCATCGGAAAGGTATTTCAGATTCCTGCGTTTGAAATTTTGTGTATGAGTTTGGAATGGGGGTGAGGTTTGCTCTGTTTGTTCATTTGTTCCTGATTTGTTTAAGCATAAGTAGCGCTTTCATTTTATTAAGGGTTAGGGTATTATTTTCATTAAATTATTATTATTTATGTTATGTTTATTGTAAAAATTATGAATACAGTCAACTAGTAATAAAGGTCATTTATTTTACATTATAACAATTTTTCACTTATTTACAAAATATATTAAAAAATGATTATATTTATAATTAATATAAATTTTTTAATAGATTAAGTTAAAGTCCATATATTTTTTATTTTTACTATTTTATTCTCGTGGTTATAACTAATTCTATTTCGAAAAAAATCATTTAAACTTGTTTAATATTTAATATCTTTTTTTAAAAATAAAATAATAACAAATATTTCATTAAAAATTAACTAGATGTGACATCTTTTTAATTTTTGAGTTATTAGAACACAAATTGTGACAATTTGATGGTTCTAAATCTCATATTCACAAAATAAATTAATAAAATAAAAATCATAAACAAGTTAATCATAAAAATTATTTATATTTTAATCCTAGAGTTACATACTATAAATTAAACTATGTTGTTAGTTTGGAAACTTAATTTAAAAATAAAAATAAAAATATTCTTAAGAGGATTAAATTAGATGTGACATCTTTTTACTCCTTGAATTTTGAGACACGAGTTGTACAATTCGATCGTCTTAAAATTCATATTTTAAGATAATTATTCAAATCGAGCAAGTTTATTTCTTTATGCTTGTCAAAATTAATTTTTTTT
>NC_021162.2:52748454-52753092 GCF_000331145.2 Cicer arietinum | reverse complement strand
TAAATGTTATGTGATATGTTGTTATAATGGTTGTGTTGAACATATTCAAAGTGTGAAGAATAAATGTTATGTGATATGTTGTTATAATGGTTGAGTTGAACATATTCATATTCAAAGTGTGGAAAATAAATGTTATGTGATATGGTGTTACAATGGTTGTGTTGAACATATTCAAAGTGTGAAGAATAAATGTTATGTGATATGTTGTTATAATGGTTGAGTTGAACATATTCATATTCAAAGTGTGGAAAATAAATGTTATGTGATATGGTGTTACAATGGTTGTGTTGAACATATTCAAAGTGTGAAGAATAAATGTTATGCGATACGTCGTTAATAAGTTAGTATCGCAATATATTTTATTAAAGTGTCAACATTCATGCATCCATTCATAGTTGTATGGTGGTGCGTCCATAATTGGTTGGATCCCACATATCCTTGCGGGGATGTTGAGTTAGTGGTGTTGCTTGGAAGACCCACGAATATCGAGTTAATGGTGTTGTTTGGAAGGACCCACGAAGCCCTTGCGGGGAGGCGATATTCCGGAATCATTACATTCGCATATAGATTAAGTAATAAGGTATGCTGGATATGCATTAATTAAAGTGTGACTAATGTTTTATAAAGATAACTGATATATTGTATCTCCTGTTTTTGGGTGAATTAACGTTATTAATTACGCAAACATTGTATTGTTATATTTTCATTGTTATTGTACTTTTAGTGCATTGTGATTTTTAACTGTTAAATGAAATATGATTATTTATATTTTGCTATAACAACTATATATGCATGTCTATTTGCTCTGTGTTTGTTATTTGGAGATGACCTTTAAATTTGACAGGACGTTACATATAGTGTTAATTGAGCGAATAATGTTACTGTGAACCTAATTGGAGAAATGCGTTGAAGTACAATAGCATGCAGTTGGAGGCTCTGAGATACTTTTGTGCCGTTGTTAGACTTGTTGGGTTAGTTCACCACAAGTTCAAAGTTTATGACCAACTAGGATTTATGCTTGGGTAGTAAAATATCAATAGTTTTGGCTACGAGTCTCTTTTGTTTAACATATTAAATTTACTTTTAGTGATTGTAAATATTTTGATTCTTTATTTTTGAAAATATAAATAAAAATATTATTAACTGATTTTAGGATAAATGAGTATATAAAATAATTATAAATAAATAAAAACGAATTTGTATTTTTACATTTAGAATTTTGTTAGTTAATATCCCGAAAAAGCGGGATGTTACAAGTGGTATCAGAGCAGTTCGATCTAGATTGGACTGCGGGTTATTGGGATAGTTTTTAGTCTTGTTAGTGTTGGTCATGTGTCTCAGAGGTCCTCAAGAGATGGTGTGTGAGTTTATGCACCACTCGAATCTTGATCAAAATATTTCTTCACCTAAACATTGTGTACATAGTACACAAGAACACAAATCATGTTCTAAATCGATTTAAAAGAGTGGCGCGACGGAAGCATGTTTGGAACTTAGTGGGTCTAGTAGGGGTTGTGATATGGATGTTACAATTAAGATTTTATGTTAGTTAATGGTCCAAAACCTTAGGAGAAGAAAATTATCGAGGAAACGAAAGAGATGATTGAGTCGTGTTCAATTCGACATGTAGATCATTAAGTATGAATTTTATGATAGTCACATTCATGAGACTAAACAGTTATGATATTATTAAGTAGTTTTGGGTTGATGTATAATTATTACTAGTTGCATAATTGAATAAGTATGAACTTGTTAATTGCTTAAAAGTATTCTATGGAGTAAAGATATGTATTTTATAACCAAGAATTCAAATTAGTGAAGCATGTGAATACTTGTAGGATATAATAACATAATTTTCAACTTTTATGTTTGACAGTACCATACATTAAATGAATGAGAATGATTTGAAGCGATCAATCGTAGGCTTGATCAAAGATCTCAATGTAGGTGATATTAATTATTGGTTATTATGGGGTGAATGGAAAGAATGGTGTTGTTTGACTGAGGTTTTGGTGAAATAAAGATGTTGAGGTTTAAGAGTACATTAGAGACGATAATCTTAAAAGGTCTGTTGAGAATGAAATTTTTAAATTAAAGAGATGATTTGTGTTTATGAGTTGTAGTTGACGAGTAAGTGATACTAAACCATAAGGGATGAGAATTTAAGTAGTAAATCATATAGATTAGATTTTTAGCCATAAGAGCAACAATGAATTAAAAAAAATCTTGTGGGAATAATTCAAGTTGAATATAATTAGAGTATTGGATCCAAAAGATCGAACACTAAACGTAAGAACACTTTATAGTGGTTTGAGAACGATGACACGTTGGATATATTCGTGGAAAATTGTCACAAATGTTTGAATATCTAACATGTATTCAGATTATGATTATAAACAAAATCTTGTGTGGTGTAGGTTTCGGTCTGTAGAGGACTTAGAAGCTTTCTTGGTAGGATTAGAATAATACCAGACTTAGTGAATATGATTTTAGAGTTGTAAATTGGTAGAATAATGGTGAAGATGTTAGACTTGATGAATTCTGAAATAATTGCAGCAAGATATATAAGACTTTTTCCACGAATAAGATATGTGTGTTATATCTAAGAACTTTTAGTGTTAGTTTCGAGGACGAAACTATTTAAGGTAGGTAGAATGTAACATTTTATTTTACTTTTATATCTTATCTTATTATGAGTTGATATAATTATTTTTATAGAATAAATTGTTGGTGATAATTACTATTGTATTGTGTTATTTTAATTTTTGGTAATAATAATAATAATAATAGTAATAATAATAATAATAATAATAGTAATACTAATAATAATAATAATAATAATAATAATAATAATAATAATAATAATAATAAAAGGGAACCGTTAAAAACAAATTTCATGGGTTTAGTTGAAATAACATGTTCCTCATTTAATATCACATTCCCCATTTAATATCACGTTCCCTGTTCTCCATTTAATAACACACGTTCCCCACTTCTAATGATAAAAAGGAATAAAACAAAAATAAAAATAAATATAAATGAGTATATAAAATAATTGATTTTAGGATAAATGAGTATATAAAATAATTATAAATAAATAAAAATGAATTTGTATTTTTACGTTTAGAATTTCGTTAGTTAATGTACCGAAAAAACGGAATGTAACAAAAATATTAAATGAATTCTACTATTATAGTTGATTTTGAAATCGTCCATTAAATGTATACTTTTTTTACTAACAAGTCTATAAACAGCATATTTTTTCTTATATTTAACGGGCAAAGGAGTATTAGTCGAACAAGATATTATAGTTCCAAGATGAAACACCCTCAAAATGGCATTGGGCATCTCTAAATCTTTTAACTTTGGAATTTTATGCATTGTTTTGGTCCTAACATCATGTAAGAAACATAAATAGTTAGGCCTCTAAAGTTCTATTAATTATAATTATTTCAATGATGTATTAAACATTTTTCTTTTTCTTTTATTGAATTTTCAATTTTTCAATCTAGTACCTAATGTGCAGCTTGAAATGTGTCGTATGTTAATATTTTCATAAAACAAACCATATTTAGTTTTGAATTTGTGATTTTTTTTTCTTACAGCAAGACCAACATTAGCAAGACTAACAAAAGCTTTGGACAATGAAGGAGATGTATCATGTGAACAATGCAACAAAACATGCCTTGACCAAGGCTTTATAAAAGGAAGTGTATGTTATGGAATTTCTCAGTGTTAATGTGTGAAGGATTGATATAAATCATTATTTTATTTTTTTGCAAAGGCAAAAGAAAAAATTTAAATAAATTATATCATTGACTCCTTTTCTTTGTGTAATAATATATTGCCTTCTTGAAGAAGAGGAATCTAAATATGAGTATATGTATTCCTTAATGACTTTTGTTTTGACGTTTGACTGGAATTATTAAAATATACAAAGGATAAGGAAATCAATCCTAGTTATGAATTTAATAACATCAAATTCATCAAATAAAAAATAAAAATATGAGTTTATTTAAATATTTAAATTATAAAATAAAATTAGTCAATAATCAAGAGTCAATCTCAAAATAATGAGAAGTAATGGAGATTAATCAAAATATTGACTGAATTATAATACTATAATATATTTTGAATTCGTCCATTAAATGTATGCAGACTTTTTTTCTTATATTTAAGGTGGAACGTGGAAGGGAGTATTATTAGTCAAAGAAAAGATTTTATAGTTCCAACATCAAAGACTCTCATAATGACTAAATCTTTTCATTTTGGAATTTTATGCATTGCTTTGGTACTGGCTTCATGTAAGAAACATAAGTAGTTACACCCCTAAAGTTCTATTTACAATTATTTAAATGCAGTATTAAACATTATTTATTTCTTTTATTGAATTTTCATTGTATGGGTCTAGTACATTATTTGCAGCTTAAAGTGTGTTGTGTGTTAATATTTTCATAAAACAAAGCATATAGAATTTTGAATTTGTGATGTTTTTTCTTACAGCAGGAGCGGCATTAGCAGGACCAACAATAGATTTGAAGACTATTGAACTTGATTGTAATGGACATGGATTATGTGAAACATGCGATAATACATGCCTTCATGAAGGCTTTACAAGAGGTGGTGGATGTTATGGAT
>NC_021162.2:52737467-52747150 GCF_000331145.2 Cicer arietinum | reverse complement strand
CAAAATTTGAAAAGAAAAAAAAACTTTTCAGAATACAAAGTTAGAGTTTTCTAGAAAAAATGTTGTGTTGAAAAACTAAAAAAATATTTTCGAAACACAAATTTCGAATTTCAAAAACACAATTATTTATCAAAGCTTTCAAGTTTTCCAACATATAAAGTTCGAATTTTCTATAACACATTTATATGACAGAAAACTTAAAAAGTTTTTTGAAAGTTAAATGTGTTACGGATAACATGAAGAAAAAAATTCGAAAAGACAAAAGTCGATATTTTATAAATACATTTGAGTTTCAGAAAAATCTTTTTAAGGTAAATTCATATAATGCAAATTTCATCAAATTTATAACTTTAATGCAAATTCATAACAAAAGGAATATATTTCTTATTGGCTATAGAGCTATGATACTTATTCCTTCAATGATGTTTCCCTTAGGGTTCAAGATGATATTTGCTTATAATTTATACTACCTGAAATTTATGTAGAATGAACAGGGTTTGGTATAGTGCATGTATATTTTCCATTATAGAGGTAAGAAGTGTTGGAACCAAGTTGGTTTTCCACTTATAGTTTTGAAGTTAACATAAGTATTTTATGAGAACAATAAATTTGGATTAATGGCTTCGTTAAGTATGCAAAAATTAAAAGAAGAAAATCAGAGGAAAGTCACTAGAGGATGAGATTAGAGGAACACAAAGTATACACGTCTTCCTCTAAACATATGCCTCTAAAAGTAACATGTCAAGGTTGCGAAGATTTATTTCCTTGGTGTGATGTTTGGGTCTGAAGTTTAGGTCTGATGTTTGCGTCTAAAGATTGGGTCTGAAGAATGGCTCTAAAATTGCGTCTGAACGCCGTAAAAGACCTCCTTAACTTATTTTTTTAAAGCCTATTACAACGCTATTTGAAAGAGCGCTGTAAAAGACTTCCTTAACTTAATTTTTAATAGCCTATTACAACGCTTTTTAATATTAACTTTTTATTTGAAATTAGTTATTAAATTAATATTATTTCATTTTTATTTTGACAGTGACGTTATTGTATTGATTGAGAAAAGTTGTTATTTGTTCATAACTTTCAAGTCAAACACTACCCTATATAAAGTAATTATATAATTTCTTTTAAATATAAATTAGTATTTTCTACATTAGTATTGAAAAAAGTTAAATTTAGTCCAAAAAAAGATTAAATGGTTATAAAATATTTTCAAAAAATTAAAATTTTATTGTAAAATGTCGAATATATTATTTTTATAGTTTGTTATAATATTATTTTTAAAGTTTAATGTTAGTAAAATTTGTTAAAAAAGTGTCAGTAAAATATTTGTACTGTAAAATTTTTACTCAAATTAAAATGTTATCTTTTTTATTGAAGTTATTTATTTTGTTATGGTTTATTATGTTAGTAAAATGTTATTTTCTTAAGAAATTGTAAATTTTTTCAAAAACCAAATAATACTTATTTAAAAGAAACAAAGTTCATAATATTGATCTAATTATGAAATATGTAATATTATATTATAAAATGCGTTAAGATTATTTTCAAAAGACATAAAACATTCATATTTTAAAATGCTATAGTAGAGTTGTAAAGAAAAAAAATTAAATAGAAATTACATTGTTAATGTATGTATGATAAATAAATTTTAAAGCATGTAAAAAATGTATTCATTTTATTGTAATTATTTTAAAAAAAATATAAGTTAATTTTTAATAGCCTATTACAGAGCTCTTTGAAATAGCGCTGTAAAAGACCTCCTTAACTTATTTTTTAAAAGCCTATTACAACGCTCTTTCAAAGAGCGCTGTAAAACACCTCCTTAACTTATTTTTTAAAAGTCTATTACAACGCTTTTTCAACAAGCGCTTTAAAAGACCTCTTAGCTTAGTATAAAACAAAGCTTTGTGACTTCCTTATTTTTATAAAGGCTTTTATAGTGCTTATTAACAAAAGCGCTGTAAAAGACCTCCTTAACTTATTTTTTAAAAGTCTATTACAGCGCTCTTTGAAAGAGCGCTGTAAAAGACATCCTTATTTTATTTTTTAAAAGCCTATTACATCGTTCTTTGAAAGAGCGTTGTAAAAGACCTCCTTATTTTATTTTTAAAAATCCTATTACAGCGTTTTTTCAACAAGCGCTTTAAAGGACCTCTTAACTTAGTATAAAACAAATAATTAGTAAAATACCTTGGATTTGTTTTTTTTATATATATATATATATCAATGCTAAATTACATGATCAGATCATATTGGAATGATCAGTTAAAGTTCAAGAAAAATTCTCAATACTCAAACAATGCTTTTTCAAGTTCAATACAAGCAGAAAATCAGTTCTGGCAAGTCAAACACTTAAATTACAAGAACTTAGTATAAAACAGTAAGACCAAGCTAAATATAAGGAGAAAATAAGTAGAAGCAGAAAATCAAATACAGTTCAAGCTAAATACTAAAATGCTCAATTCTGGCAGATCAAACAATAAAATTACATGACTTATATAAAACAATTAAACACATTAAGATGCCTTTCTTCTTTTCCTGGTGGGATTCACATTTGTTTGTCCATTAACGATACGAAACGATTGATTAATCAAAATTCCCTCATCAAGATCATCTCTAAGATATAAACCATCATCAATTGAATCCATTTCATGTTGTTGTGAGGGTTCGTAAGGTTAGGACAACATATTAAATTTGTTTTAAATTTGTTTTTATTTATTTAAAGTGAATATGCCTTTCTTCTTTTCCTGGTGGGATTCACATTTGCTTGTCCATTAACGATACGAAACGACGGATTAATCAAAATTCCCTCATTATGATCATCTCTAAGATATAAACCATCATCAATTGAATCCATTTCATGTTGTTGTGAGGGTTCGTAAGGTTAGGACAACATATTAAATTTGTTTTAAATTTGTTTTTATTTATTTAAAGTGAATGATTTTTATTTAAAGCGCAATCCTTTTACAATGCTTGTATAAAAAGCACTCTAATATATCATTTAATTATATGAAAGCGCGTGTATTTTACAGCGCTTTTACATAAAGCGCTTTAAAAGCCATGTAACATAAGGTGGAAGCGCTACATTTTACAGCTATTGTGTTTAAAGCTAAATTTGAAACGGGACTCTAATGCCATTTGTAACACCCTAGTTTATTTATATTTCTACATATTTATCAATCTTCGTAACTATCTAAATATTTTATTTAAAAGTTTATACTATAACCAGTGTATTTAAATTGCTAAGTGATCTATCTACGAGTTTTACAATAACCTCACATTTTTATAGGTGTTATTTATATTTGTTGCTTTGATATATTGTAAATATTGTTTTCTTGCTTTAATCTGATTATGTTTGTTGATTATTAACTTTTGTACCATAATTGTTATACAAATTTTTTTTCTCTATACTGTTTATATGTAGTTCTTTATAAAGGAGATTCAATAAGTTAAGACTTGCTAGAAATAGTACCACCATAGTTTGGTTGGGATATTTTAGAAACATGGTTCTATGGAATCTAATTTAAGATAGAGTAACCGGAGATCACGAGAATTTAGAATTTATATAAATCAAATATAGATTCGATGGTTGTACTGCATACTAATTGAACCTGATAATGATAGATTAGAAATTGGGTGAATGTTGAAGAAGTTGGTAGTTGAATAATTAAGAACATTACTTGTGTCTATAGAGAGAAATTAAATAGATTGTATCATCTAACGGAAACATGACTTAAATTTCAAAATAATGATGATGATCTTAATGTTGTAACCAATTCTTGATTAGAATGTTAGAATCTTAATGTTGTAACCAATTCTTGATTAGAAAAGTTTAAATTCTAATGGTAGATGTTTTAAAATTTTGTAGTTACAATACTTGATCTTATGAAAAACCACAAGAACCCTAAATTAAGCAAGCTTATTAGGGGTCAAACTAGAATTTGAGTCCTGTAATTCTTTCAAAAGATTAAGTGTGGAGTAAAATCATATTCTTTAGAAGGTTGAATTTCGAGGACGAAATTCTTTTAAGAATGGTAGAATTGTAACACCCTAAATTATTTATATTTTTACATAATTATCTATCTTAGTAACTATCTAAATATATTATTTAATAGTTTATACTATAACCCGTGTATTTAAATTACTAAGTGATCTAAATTATTCTATTGATTTAAATATTAATCGCAAGGCCTTTTGAAAGGATGGAAACACATGTCTAGCCCAAGTACATTTAAATCAAAGAAATATTTACCCTGTACCACCAAAATATTTTCAAAATACCAAAAATACATTAATTTTTTTTTTTACTATTTCACACAATCTAAAGTTATTTTTTTTTTGACAATTTTTTCATTTTCGGAGCCGTAAAAACGTTTTCTGGTAGGTCCTAGTTTTCCAGTAACTTCCGAAATACGTTTATTAAGATTTGCGATCCACAGTATGTTTCCATAAATTTATTTTTTTAGTTTTTCGGTACAAAAGGTTTATTTTGAAAAACTTAAAACAAAGTTTTCTGGTACATAAGGAAAAAAGCGTGTATCAGAAAACTTAATTGACAAGTTCTCCGGTACAAAACTAGATTCCGAAATAATATAAACGAGTAATTGATATAATTACAATAGATCTCCTTCTTTAAAAAATATATTTTTATAAGTCATAATTTAATTTTATAATCTCCTTAATATTACGATCTCTCATGCATAAAAAAATGTCACATTAAAATTTAGGCCTATTACATCGTTCTTTGAAAGAGCGTTGTAAAAGACCTCCTTATTTTATTTTTTAAAATCCTATTACAGCGCTTTTTCAACAAGCGCTTTAAAGGACCTCTTAACTTAGTATAAAACAAATAATTAGTAAAATACCTATATTTGGATTTGTTTTTTCCTCCAAATAATTAGTTAAATACCTATATATATATATATATATATATATATATATCAATGCTAAATTACATGATCAGATCATATTGGGATGATCAGTTAAAGTTCAAGAAAAATTCTCAATACTCAAACAATGCTTTTTCAAGTTCAATACAAGCAGAAAATCAGTTCTGGCAAGTCAAACACTTAAATTACAAGAACTTAGTATAAAACAGTAAGACCAAGCTAAATATAAGGAGAAAATAAGTAGAAGCAGAAAATCAAATACAGTTCAAGCTAAATACTAAAATGCTCAATTCTGGCAGATCAAACAATAAAATTACATGAACTCAGTTTAGATTACATGACTTATATAAAACAATTAAACACATTAAGATGCCCTTCTTCTTTTCCTGGTGGGATTCACATTTGCTTGTCCATTAACGATACGAAACGACGGATTAATCAAAATTCCCTCATTATGATCATCTCTAAGATATGAACCATCATCAATTGAATCAATTTCATGTGGTTGTGATGGTTCGTAGGGTTAGGACAACGTATTAAATTTGTTTTAAATTTGTTTTTATTTATTTAAAGTGAATGATTTTTATTTAAAGCGCAAGCCTTTTACGATGCTTGTATAAAAAGCGCTCTAATATATCATTTAATCATATGAAAGCGCGTGTATTTTACAACGCTTTTACAAAAAGCGCTTTAAAAGCCATGTAACATAAGGTGAGAGCGCTACATTTTACGGCTCTTGTGTTTAAAGCTAAATTTGAAACGGGACTCTAATGCCATTTGTAACACCCTAGTTTATTTATATTTCTACATATTTATCAATCTTAGTAACTATCTAAATATATTATTTAAAAGTTTATACTATAACCAGTGTATTTAAATTGCTAAGTGATCTATCTATGAGGTTTACAATAGTACCACCATAGTTTGGTTGGGATATTTTACAAACATGGTTCTATGGAATCTAATTCAAGATAGAGTAACTGGAGATCATGAGAATTTAGAATTTATATAAATCAAACATAGATTCAATGGTTGTACTGCATACTGATTGAACCTGATAATGATTGATTAGAAATTGGGTGAATGTTGAAGACGTTATTGGTAGTTGAATAATTAAGAACATTACTTGTGTCTATCGGTATAAATAATAAATTTATTGTTATTATCAGAAGATTAGATATACAGACGAGATAGAAAGGAAGGAGAAATAAATTAATATTAGGTTGTGACAAAGGAGGAAAATACATGTGGCTGCTAGTTGAACTCGAAGTTCAAAAAAAAAAAGTGTGATTGTCCTTTCAAGCTTAGATCAAAACCATTAAAAGATGGTTCAAGATGGATAGTTAAAGTAATTTGTGGAATTCGCAGCCATGAATTACCTGATACTTTAGACGGGCATGCATATGTTGGATGCTTAGATGATGAAGAAAGAAAGCATGTTCGTGACTTAACAAAATATAATGTTGCACTGAGACACATATTACTCTCATTGCAAGACTGAGATAAGAGTAATGTTACTAAGATCTCACAAATATATAAACAGAGGAGTATGATTCGATTGCACGTGAGAGGTAATAGAACAAAGATGCAACATTTATTTAAGTTAATTGAAGATGCAAAATATGTGTGTTGGAATAGAAAGCGTGAAAACTCCGATGTTTTGAGAGATATTTTTTGGGCGCAACCAGATTCGGTGAAGTTGTTGAATTTGTTTCTGATTGTGTTGATTTTGGACAGTACCTTCAAAACCAATAAATATATAATCCCATTACTTGAAATTTTTGGTATGACATCAATAGAGAAGAAATATAATCCCATTACTAGACACAGATCGGGTATGAATAAACTGCAGAGGAAGAAGAAACTGGACCAAAAACTGTGTTCATTTTTGTAGGAGCATAATAACTTGAATCATTCATCTTTTGCAGGGGTAGAATTGGTAAAGCAGCTTCAAATTTAAGCACTTGAATCAGTTGTCTAACACTTGGCCTTAATGAATAATTAGGATTAGCACACCAAAGACCAACAACAACTAAACGTTCCATTTTCATCTCATCAAACACACCCCCAAGTTTTGTATCAACAACTTCAACAAACCTTCCTAATCTATAAAGTTCCCAAACCCAATCATATATAGCCATTTGGTCTTCCTTTGCATTAAGATCAACTGGTTTTCTTCCGCTAACTAACTCCAATGAAACAATTCCAAAACTATATATATCAGATTCCTTTGTAGCTTTACCTGTTGTGAAATATTCAGGTGCTAAATATCCCATTGTACCAGCTATAACTGTTGTTTGTGAGCCTTTTTCATGATCAACTAGTCTTGCCAACCCGAAATCGCCGACTTTAGCATTGAAATTTGTGTCCAACATAATGTTGCTTGATTTAATGTCTCTATGTAGCACGCATTGTTCCCATTCTTCATGAAGATACAACAACGCTGAAGCTAAATCCATTGCAATGTTGTACCTCATGTGCCATGCTAATACGCTTTTTCCGCGATATAAGTGTGAATCTAAGCTACCATTTTGCATGAATTCATATATAAGGAGTAAGTCTTTTTTTCTATGACACCAACCATTTAGTTGTACTAAATTTCTATGCCTTAGTTGGCTAATGATTTTCACTTCAGTTGCATATTCCTTTATTCCTTGTTTGGATTCTCTTGATAGTCTCTCTATAGCAACATTTGAATCTATGTCTTTTAAATAGCCTTTATAAACACCACCAAAACCACCTTGTCCAATCTTTTGTGATTCTTCAAAGTTATTTGTTGCACTCGCCAATTTATTGTAACAAAACCTTTTTGGTCCTGTTCCCTTTTGGAATTCATCATCCATTTTTAGGTCAAAAGTTGAATCTTCTTTTTTCATTTTAGTCCTTTTCTACATTAAAATACAAAACCATCCTAAAATAAGGAAACTTGATGCAACAACTACACCAACTCCTAGACCAACCCATATAGTAATTCAAACAAATTTTTTAGTTTTTAAATTTTAAAATACTAAAATAGATTTTTTTAGATGTAAATCAAATAAGTCCTAAATAATTTATTTCATATTTCTTGCATTTTTTATAAATTCAGTCAAAAGTGAAAACAAAAAGATATCAAGACATGCTATGTCGCATCTTTCACATGATCCATGGCCTTTACAATAAGTTTCACATCGTCCAAACCTATTGTTAGTCCTGCTAATGCTGGTCTTGGTTGTAAGAGAGAAATTTCACCAATTCAAATTCTATGTTTTGTTTTATGAAAATATTAAATACGACACATTTCAAGCTGCAGATTAAGTACAAGACTGATACATTGAAAATTCAATATTAAAAGAATAAAAAAATGTTTAATAGAAAACATTGAAATAATTATAAATAAAACTTTAGATGTTTACTAATTATGTTTCTTCCATGAATCTAAGATCAAAGCAATGCATGAAATTTCAAAGAAAAAATGTTGTGTTAAAAATTCAATTAGAGCAAGTCTATTTTATCGCAAAAGTAGTATAAAAGATTATTGCATCCACATGAATTAATTAAAAAGTATCAAATTAATTAAGATTATTGATTATTTAGACTAACAATAATAGATGAGTTATTACAAAATAAGCAAATAGGCAATAATTGAAAAAAATAATAAAACACTAAGATGTAAATCAATAGAGAAAAGTATAGGATAAGAGTTTCACTTGTAACCTTATTTATCCCCAATTCTAGTTCTATTTGGATTCATATTTTTTTTCTCTCTAAATTAACCGCTTCTTTGGTCATGCAAATAATTTTAATTCATGAAAATTATTTGAACATAAAAATGTTGAATGATTAAAAGATTAAAATAAAATTTGATAATGCAATAATTTATAGTTTCAATTATCTTATAAATCTATCAATTAATTGCAGTATGATCACTAACAACTAATTGATTACCAAACATGAAAATTAAAGATATATCGATTATTAGATCCACCTAAGATCTTAGAAGAGAGTTTAGTTGCTCATTATTGTAAATAAAATTAAATATAAAATAATAATGTTCAACAAATTAAATGACAAGAGTAAGAACCTTAAAAAAAGGATATTTACTTAAAAACTTAAGACACTTTGCTTAACTTTAAAAATCCCTAAAATATCCCATTTATTGTGGTGTCAATTCTTATTTCTCCCCCTTTTCCTAAGGTGCAGTTTCCTGCCAGCCTTAGTTGTGTTTTATATGATAATTTTTTTTCTTTCAAATCTTATGCAACCAATAAGAACTCTGTCTTATAATCTATAATATATAAATTATATATTATAAAATATATATTATGAGTTTGAAGTGGCTCTAAAATTAAATTTGTATTATTTTATCAAATTTTCTCTCTTTTTTCATAAAAAAGAATAAATTAAATTAAAAATTTATATAATAGTTCATAATTACTCTAAAATACTCTTACAAATATCTAAAAATGCACAAAATAAGAGTTTATCACAAAAACTTTAGAAATGAACAATGTAATTTTGAGAGTATTTAATATTAGATCTATAATATCTTTTGTTCGACTAATAGTAATCCATTCCACCTTAAATATAATTTTAAGAAAAATATTCAACATATATTTAATGGGCGATTTCAAAATCAATAATAGAATTAATCAATATCTTGATTAATCTTCATTATTGCTCATTATTTTGAGATTGATTAGTGGTTATTGACCAATTTTAGTTTATTTTTAAAATATACAAATTAACAAACAGTTTTTATGATTGTACTACACAAATGCTGAATTTTTAAAAATATATAAATTAATTCTTAAAATT
>NC_021162.2:52734981-52736967 GCF_000331145.2 Cicer arietinum | reverse complement strand
ACTCATATTTTACATATACTCAACAACTTCTTATATCATGCATAATGAGTTAATCATGCATATTCAATAACTTTTGTATCACATTATTCATTTTACGTTTGCATTACCACATACATTTCCTTTTAAAAATAAAAATAAAACAAATTTATCTCCTTTTATTTACATTCTACACTTTAAACTCATCTTTGCTTGTAGTCATCATTTTATTTATATCGATCAACGCATCGGTAACCAACCCGAAGACGATCATTTTATCTACCTCGATCAACGCATCGGTAAGCAATCCGAAGACGATCATCCTTGATATGAGTCATTTTTTTTATTTATTTTTTGCGTCGATTTACCCATCGGTAATCAATCCGAAGACGATCATCCTTGGTCTGAGTTTTTTTTTTTTTGTTTTTGCCGACCACCGACACTATTTACATTTTTTTTTTTCAATTGCAAATTCTCAACTTTTTTACATGTCAAATTATTTTACTATATCTCTTACATTTTTTTTGAAATTAATTTACTTTCACACTTAATAAAAGTTAGGTACTTATATTTAATTATCTTTTTACCACGTAAAATATATTTAAATATTTTTACAATCATTCACAAAAATACCATTATTTTATATTCAGATTTAAGTATATATTAAAAATAAAATAAAAAGGAAAATAAAATAAAATATTTTTTAATTGATCTGCAACCATTGCTGGGCAGCACACCCGTTCACACGTCTTCAACTTTCCCTAGGTTTTGTACAAAATCTAGAACATGTATTTGTACAATGAATGAAAACACTAGCCGTTTCTCTTATAAATTGAGGCAAACAGAACTGAGAGAGGGGAGGAAATTTTCTAAAACAATCAGAAAACCAGAGAAAGGTAGAAGATAGAGTTGTTCTTAGAGAA
Source organism: Cicer arietinum (assembly GCF_000331145.2). Taxonomy (NCBI): domain Eukaryota; kingdom Viridiplantae; phylum Streptophyta; class Magnoliopsida; order Fabales; family Fabaceae; genus Cicer; species Cicer arietinum. The sequence continues at coordinate 52,736,068 of NC_021162.2, read as the reverse complement.
ACAGATCTTACCCATAGCAAACAGATCCATCAAACCCATTCAGCAAACTCAGATCCATCAAACCCATATCCATAGCTAAAGGATATTCAAACCCATTTTAAGATCAAAGAGACGACCGCATCGGAAAGGTATTTCATTCATCGATTCCTGGCGTTTGAAATTTTGTGTATGAGTTTGGAATGGGGTGAGGTTTGCTCTGTTTGTTCATCTGTTCCTGATTTGTTTAGGCATAAGTAGCGCTTTCATTTTATTAAGGGCTAGGGTATTATTTTCATTAAATTATTATTATTTATGTTATGTTTATTGTAAAAATTATGAATACAGTTAACTAGTAATAAAGGTCATTTATTTTACATTATAACAATTTTTCACTTATTTACAAAATATATTAAAAAAGGATTATATTTATAATTAATATAAATTTTTTAATAGATTAAGTTAAAGTCCATATATTTTTTATTTTTACTATTTTATTCTCGTGGTTATAACTAATTCTATTTCGAAAAAAATCATTTAAACTTGTTTAATATTTAATATCTTTTTTTTTAAAATAAAATAATAACAAATATTTCATTAAAAATTAACTAGATGTGACATCTTTTTAATTTTTGAGTTATTAGAACACAAATTGTGACAATTTGATGGTTCTAAATCTCATATTCACAAAATAAATTAATAAAATAAAAATCATAAACAAGTTAATCATAAAAATTATTTATATTTTAATCCTAGAGTTACATACTATAAATTAAACTATGTTGTTAGTTTGGAAACTTAATTTAAAAATAAAAATAAAAATATTCTTAAGAGGATTAAATTAGATGTGACATCTTTTTACTCCTTGAATTTTGAGACACGAGTTGTACAATTCGATCGTCTTAAAATTCATATTTTAAGATAATTATTCAAATCGAGCAAGTTTATTTCTTTATGCTTGTCAAAATTAATTTTTTTTAAAAGAAAATAACAAAAAATACAATTTATTTAAAAGCAATCAACACATCCACATTTTCTTCCAAGAACTACGTAGCTTTGATTTCTCCATCGCACCGGGAGATACGTAGGAGCAAGATCACACTCTTGTCAA
>NC_021162.2:52720412-52732966 GCF_000331145.2 Cicer arietinum | reverse complement strand
TATTAAATTTACTTTTAGTGATTGTAAATATTTTGATTCTTTATTTTTGAAAATATAAATAAAAATATTATTAACTGATTTTAGGATAAATGAGTATATAAAATAATTATAAATAAATAAAAACGAATTTGTATTTTTACATTTAGAATTTTGTTAGTTAATATCCCGAAAAAGCGGGATGTTACAAGTGGTATCAGAGCAGTTCGATCTAGATTGGACTGCGGATTATTGGGATAGTTTTTAGTCTTGTTAGTGTTGGTCATGTGTCTCAGAGGTCCTCAAGAGATGGTGTGTGAGTTTATGCACCACTCGAATCTTGATCAAAATATTTCTTCACCTAAACATTGTGTACATAGTACACAAGAACACAAATCATGTTCTAAATCGATTTAAAAGAGTGGCGCGACGGAAGCATGTTTGGAACTTAGTGGGTCTAGTAGGGGTTGTGATATGGAGGTTACAATTAAGATTTTATGTTAGTTAATGGTCCAAAACCTTAGGAGAAGAAAATTATCGAGGAAACGAAAGAGATGATTGAGTCGTGTTCAATTCGACATGTAGATCATTAAGTATGAATTTTATGATAGTCACATTCATGAGACTAAACAGTTATGATATTATTAAGTAGTTTTGGGTTGATGTATAATTATTACTAGTTGCATAATTGAATAAGTATGAACTTGTTAATTGCTTAAAAGTATTCTATGGAGTAAAGATATGTATTTTATAACCATGAATTCAAATTAGTGAAGCATGTGAATACTTGTAGGATATAATAACAAAATTTTCAACTTTTATGTTTGACAGTACCATACATTAAATGAATGAGAATGATTTGAAGCGATCAATTGTAGGCTTGATCAAAGATCTCAATGTAGGTGATATTAATTATTGGTTATGATGGGGTGAATGGAAAGAATGGTGTTGTTTGACTGAGGTTTTGGTGAATTACAGATGTTGAGGTTTAAGAGTACATTAGAGACGATAATCTTAAAAGGTCTGTTGAGAATGAAATTTTTAAATTAAAGAGATGATTTGTGTTTATGAGTTGTAGTTGACGAGTAAGTGATACTAAACCATAAGGGATGAGAATTTAAGTAGTAAATCATATAGATTAGATTTTTAGCCATAAGAGCAACAATGAATTAAAAAAAATCTTGTGGGAATAATTCAAATTGAATATAATTAGAGTATTGGATCCAAAAGATCGAACACTAAACGTAAGAACACTTTATAGTGGTTTGAGAACGATGACACGTTGGATATATTCGTGGAAAATTGTCACAAATGTTTGAATATCTAACATGTATTCAGATTATGATTATAAACAAAATCTTGTGTGGTGTAGGTTTCGGTCTGTAGAGGACTTAGAAGCTTTCTTGGTAGGATTAGAATAATACCAGACTTAGTGAATATGATTTTAGAGTTGTAAATGGGTAGAATAATGGTGAAGATGTTAGACTTGATGAATTCTGAAATAATTGCAGCAAGATATATAAGACTTTTTCAACGAATAAGATATGTGTGTTATATCTAAGAACTTTTAGTGTTAGTTTCGAGGATGAAACTATTTTAGGATGATAGAATGTAAGACCCACCTTTTTCTAGCGTCATTTTCGAGGACGAAACTATTTAAGGTAGGTAGAATGTAACATTTTATTTTACTTTTATATCTTATCTTATTATGAGTTGATATAATTATTTTTATAGAATAAATTGTTGGTGATAATTACTATTGTATTGTGTTATTTTAATTTTTGGTAATAATAATAATAATAATAATAATAATAATAATAATAATAATAATAATAAAAGGGAACCGTTAAAAACAAATTTCATGGGTTTAGTTGAAATAACATGTTCCTCATTTAATATCACATTCCCCATTTAATATCACGTTCCCTGTTCTCCATTTAATAACACACGTTCCCCACTTCTAATGATAAAAAGGAATAAAACAAAAATAAAAAGAAATATAAATGAGTATATAAAATAATTGATTTTAGGATAAATGAGTATATAAAATAATTATAAATAAATAAAAATGAATTTGTATTTTTACGTTTAGAATTTCGTTAGTTAATGTACCGAAAAAACGGAATGTAACAAAAATATTAAATGAATTCTACTATTATAGTTGATTTTGAAATCGTCCATTAAATGTATACTTTTTTTACTAACAAGTCTATAAACAGCATATTTTTTCTTATATTTAACGGGCAAAGGAGTATTAGTCGAACAAGATATTATAGTTCCAAGATCAAACACCCTCAAAATGGCATTGGGCATCTCTAAATCTTTTAACTTTGGAATTTTATGCATTGTTTTGGTCCTAACATCATGTAAGAAACATAAATAGTTAGGCCTCTAAAGTTCTATTAATTATAATTATTTCAATGATGTATTAAACATTTTTCTTTTTCTTTTATTGAATTTTCAATTTTTCAATCTAGTACCTAATGTGCAGCTTGAAATGTGTCGTATGTTAATATTTTCATAAAACAAACCATATTTAGTTTTGAATTTGTGATTTTTTTTTCTTACAGCAAGACCAACATTAGCAAGACTAACAAAAGCTTTGGACAATGAAGGAGATGTATCATGTGAACAATGCAACAAAACATGCCTTGACCAAGGCTTTATAAAAGGAAGTGTATGTTATGGAATTTCTCAGTGTTAATGTGTGAAGGATTGATATAAATCATTATTTTATTTTTTTGCAAAGGCAAAAGAAAAAATTTAAATAAATTATACCATTGACTCCTTTTCTTTGTGTAATAATATATTGCCTTCTTGAAGAAGAGGAATCTAAATAAAAGTATATGTATTCCTTAATGACTTTTGTTTTGACGTTTGACTGGAATTATTAAAATATACAAAGGATAAGGAAATCAATCCTAGTTATGAATTTAATAACATCAAATTCATCAAATAAAAAATAAAAATATGAGTTTATTTAAATATTTAAGTTATAAATTTGATGAAATTTGCATTGTATTGAAGATGATAATTAATTTTATGAGTTTTAATTTAAAAATTTTGATAAATTTTTTGAAGTTTTGTAAAAAAAAGTGATAACATTGTTGACATTTTAAAACATAAAAAATCAAATTGTCACTTAAAATTAAAATAAATGACCAAATCGAGAAGAACATGAAAAGTTTACTGAAATTAAGTTAAGGGACCGCATATGCTATTTAGCCTAAAATATAGTATAGAATCATGCATTAAATTTAACTCATGGTACAAAAAATTTCAGCATTTATCGCAATATATAAATATAGATATCTATTAAAAGTATTACATGATAAATAAACCAAAATTGAAGAATCAATCTTCAAATAACGAGTAACAACGGAGATTCAAAATATTGAAATAAGTATTTAATTCATTATATAATTTTAATAATTATATATTTTTAAAAATTCACCATTTATGTAATAACTCCATAAAACTTGTTTGTTATTTATAAATTTTTAAAATAAAATAAAATTGGTCAATAATCAAGCGTTAATCTCAAAATAATGAGAAGTAATGGAGATTAATCAAAATATTGACTGAATTATAATACTATAATATATTTTGAATTCGTCCATTAAATGTATGCAGACTTTTTTTCTTATATTTAAGGTGGAACGTGGAAGGGAGTATTATTAGTCAAAGAAAAGATTTTATAGTTCCAACATCAAAGACTCTCATAATGACTAAATCTTTTCATTTTGGAATTTTATGCATTGCTTTGGTACTAGCTTCATGTAAGAAACTCAAAATCCCTAAAGTTCTATTTATAATTATATTGAACATTTTTCTTATTCTTTTAATATTGAATTTACAACCAGCTTATTGTGAGTTTCTTACATGAAGCTAGTACCAAAACAATGCATAAAATTCCACAGAGAAAAGATTTAGTCATTATGAGAGTCTTTGATGTTGGAACTATAAAATCTTTTCTTTGACTAATAATACTCCCTTCCACGTTCCACTTTAAATATAAGAAAAAATAGGTTATGAATCTTTGGTATATTATCTATTGCTCAACTACTTCCATGTTCCACATTAAATATAAGAAAAATATTCTAGATACATTTAACGAACGATTTCAAAATAAATTATAGTAGTATAATTCAGTCAATATTTTTTAGATTGATAATTTACTATTGGCTATGAATTCAACAACAAATGTTCAATAATAAATTAGTTAAATAAAAAAATATTAATAATAAACGAGTTCAGTAAAAATAATAATATTAATTAATGACAATTAATTCATTTTTTCTTAAATTGTTAAAAAAGAAAATGACAAATTTGGTATATATTAAAGATATGCTAAAATCATATTTGTTTACAATAATTGATTCATTTCACCATTTTGCATTTCGAAAATACTTCCAACATGCATGCACTGTTAATTTAATAAACAATTTTAATTTACTTTTATCAAAATTATAGATAAAGATTCTACATGCATGATTGCTTTACGTGTACTGATATTAAAAATTTATTGTTCTAATATAATTTTTTTTATCTAGTTATATTGTAAGGTTGATTATTTAAATTCTTTATTCAATATTTAGATATCTCTCTGATTCTTTTGTTTTTCTGCAAGCACGAGAAATAGAAAATTTTATCATATATTCGCATATTTATATTTCTACTGTATATTTTAATAAAAAAAAATCAATTTAATCCTTTTTTAAAATAAAAATCAAACTTTAAGTTTTGTGTTTCACAAAATTTGAAAAGAAAAAAAAAACTTTTCAGAATACAAAGTTAGAGTTTTCTAGAAAAAATGTTGTGTTGAAAAACTAAAAAAATATTTTCGAAACACAAATTTCGAATTTCAAAATCAAAATTATTTATCAAAGCTTTCAAGTTTTCCAACATATAAAGTTCGAATTTTCTATAACACATTTATATGACAGAAAACTTAAAAAGTTTTTTGAAAGTTAAATGTGTTACGGATAACATGAAAAAAAAATTCCAGAACACAAAAGTCGATATTTTATAAATACATTTGAGTTTCAGGAAAAATCTTTTAAGGCAAATAAATATAATGCAAATTTCATCAAATTTATAACTTTAATGCAAATTCATAACAAAAGGAATATATTTCTTATTGGCTATAGAGCTATGATACTTATTCCTTCAATGATGTTTCCCTTAGGGTTCAATATGATATTTGCTTATAATTTATACTACTTGAAATTTATGAAGAATGAACAGGGTTTGGTATAGTGCATGTATATTTTCCATTATAGAGGTAAGAAGTGTTGGAACCAAGTTGGTTTTCAACTTATAGTTTTGAAGTTAACAAAAGTATTTTATGAGAACAATAAATTTGGATTAATGGCTTCGTTAAGTATGCAAAAAGTAAAAGAAGAAAATTAGAGGAAAGTCACTAGAGGATGAGATTAGAGGAACACAAAGTATACACGTCTTCCTCTAAACATATGCCTCTAAAAGTAACATGTCTTGGAAGGTTACGAAGATTTCCTTGGTGTGATGTTTGGGTCTGAAGTCTAGGTCTGATGTTTGCGTCTAAAGATTGGGTCTGAAGAACGGCTCTAAAACTGCGTCTGAAAGAGCGCTGTAAAAGACCTCCTTAACTTATTTTTTAAAAGCCTATTATAGCGCTCTTTCAAAGAGCGCTGTAAAAGACCTCCTTAACTTATTTTTTAAAAGCCTATTACAACGCTCTTTCAAAGAGCGTAGTAAAACACCTCCTTAACTTATTTTTTAAATGCCTATTACAACGTTTTTTCAACAAGCGCTTTAAAAGACCTCTTAGCTTAGTATAAAACAAAGCTTTGTGACCTCGTTATTTTATAAAGGCTTTTATAGTGCTTATTAACAAAAGCGCTGTAAAAGACCTCCTTAACTTATTTTTTAAAAGTCTATTATAGCGCTCTTTGAAAGAGCGCTGTAAAAGACATCCTTATTTTATTTTTTAAAGGCCTATTACATCGTTCTTTGAAAGAGCGTTGTAAAAGACCTCCTTATTTTATTTTTTTAAATCCTATTACAGCGCTTTTTCAACAAGCGCTTTAAAGGACCTCTTAGCTTAGTATAAAACAAATAATTAGTAAAATACCTTGGATTTGTTTTTTCCTCCAAATAATTAGTTAAATACCTATATATATATATATATATATATATATATATATATAAATATTATTTTGGGATGATCAATTAAAGTTCAAGAAAAATTCTCAATACTCAAACAATGCTTTTTCAAGTTCAATATAAGCAGAAAATCAGTTATGGCAAGTCAAACACTTAAATTACAAGAACTTAGTATAAAACAGTAAGAACAAGCTAAATATAAGCAGAAAATAAGTAGAAGCAGAAAATCAAATACAGTTCAAGCTAAATACTAAAATGCTCAATTCTGGCAGATCAAACAATAAAATTACATGACTTATATAAAACAATTAAACACATTAAGATGCCTTTCTTCTTTTCCTAGTGGGATTCACATTTGTTTGTCCATTAACGATACGAAACGATTGATTAATCAAAATTCCCTCATCATGATCATCTCTAAGATATAAACCATCATCAATTGAATCCATTTCATGTGGTTGTGAGGGTTCGTAAGGTTAGGACAACATATTAAATTTGTTTTAAATTTGTTTTTATTTATTTAAAGTGAATGCTTTTTATTTAAAGCGCAAGCCTTTTACAATGCTTGTATAAAAAGCGCTCTAATATATCATTTAATTTTATGAAAGCGCGTGTATTTTACAGCGCTTTTACAAAAAGCGCTTTAAAAGCCATGTAACATAAGGTGGAAGCGCTACATTTTACAGCTATTGTGTTTAAAGCTAAATTTGAAACGAGACTCTAATGCCATTTGTAACACCCTAGTTTATTTATATTTCTACATATTTATCAATCTTAGTAACTATCTAAATATATTATTTAAAAGTTTATACTATAACCAGTGTATTTAAATTGCTAAGTGATCTATCTACGAGTTTTACAATAATCTCACATTTTTATAGGTGTTATTTATATTTGTTGCTTTGATATATTGTAAATATTGTTTTCTTGCTTTAATCTGATTATGTTTGTTGATTATTAACTTTTGTACCATAATTGTTATACGAATTTTTTTTCTCTATACTGTTTATATGTAGTTCTTTATAAAGGAGATTCAATAAGTTAAGACTTGCTAGAAATAGTACCACCATAGTTTGGTTGGGATATTTTAGAAACATGGTTCTATGGAATCTAATTCAAGATAGAGTAACCGGAGATCACGAGAATTTAGAATTTATATAAATCAAATATAGATTCGATGGTTGTGCTGCATACTAATTGAACCTGATAATGATAGATTAGAAATTGGGTGAATGTTGAAGAAGTTGGTAGTTGAATAATTAAGAACATTACTTGTGTCTATAGAGAGAAATTAAATAGATTGTATCATCTAACGGAAACATGACTTAAATTTCAAAATAATGATGATGATGATGATGATGATCTTAATGTTGTAACCAATTCTTGATTAGAATGTTAGAATCTTAATGTTGTAACCAATTCTTGATTAGAGAAGTTTAAATTCTAATGGTAGATGTTTTAAAATTTTGTAGTTATAATACTTGATCTTATGAAAAACCACAAGAACCCTAAATTAAGCAAGCTTATTAGGGGTCAAACTAGAATTTGAGTCATGTAATTCTTTCAAAAGATTAAGTGTGGAGTAAAATCATATTCTTTAGAAGGTTGAATTTCGAGGACGAAATTCTTTTAAGAATGGTAGAATTGTAACACCCTAATTTATTTATATTTTTACATAATTATCTATCTTAGTAACTATCGAAATATATTATTTAATAGTTTATACTATAACCCGTGTATTTAAATTACTAAGTGATCTAAATTATTCTATTGATTTAAATATTAATCGCAAGGCCTTTGGAAAGGATGGAAACACATGTCTAGCCCAAGTACATTTAAATCAAAGAAATATTTACCCTGTACCACCAAAATATTTTCAAAATACCAAAAATACATTAATTTTTTTTTTTTTTACTATTTCACACAATCTAAAGTTATTTTTTTTTTCACAATTTTTTCATTTCCAGAGCCGTAAAAACGTTTTCCGGTAGGTCCTAGTTTTCCAGTAACTTCCGAAATACGTTTATTAAGATTTGCGATCCACAATATGTTTCCATAATTTTTTTTTTAGTTTTTCGGTACAAAAGGTTTATTATGAAAAACTTAAAACAAAGTTTTCTGGTACATAAGGAAAAAAGCGTGTATCGGAAAACTTAATTGACAAGTTCTTCGGTACAAAACTAGATTCCGGAAAACTTCATATACAAGTTTTTCGGTACAAAACTATTTTTTAAATTTATTTTTTAAGTTTTTTTATTTTAATAATTTTTTTAAAATACTAACAGATATGGATAAACCGCTACTATTAATGGATTAAACATACGTCGATACTACAAATATTTTTGACATAGATCAGGTATGAATAAATATAATTAAAATTAATATTGTAAAAATATATTATTATGAATAATAATAATTTATTTTATTTAAGATATTTAATACGAGGGACGATGTTGTGAATTGGGCAAAAGAAATCGGTATAAATAATAAATTTACTGTTATTATCAGAAAATCAGTTATACAGACGAGATGTCTCTCTTTACTTCATGAATACAGTGAGGATATGTAGGAAAAATTATTTATTCTCAATTCTCATGAGGTAGATGCACAGAATCTCATGATGATGGCTCTTTTTTTTTGTTGTTGTCAAATAGCTTAGTGGCTACACTCACACTGTGGAGAAGTGGAAAATTTCGGGTTCAAACCGAGGACCACTAACAATTATAGCTATCTTTTATTGACATAATATATAAACAATAGTAATGCACATCCAAACACAAACCTTGTGGATTTTACTATTATATACTGCACTATCTTTTAATTGTAATGATTATTAATTCATTATCCATTAGCATCCAACAATAACCGTTCCTTTCTAAGAAAACATAAATAGACAATATAAGAATCTTGAAATAAACAATTGAATATAGCAATACGTTGATGATTACAAAATAGATAAAAAGAGAATGAAGCGTACCAAACGATTGGTTTCAGGGAGCGAAAGCCACTGCTCAAAGAGCGTTTCAACGAAGCTGAGGTTAGACTTGAGAGCCATAGAAGACACCTCTGGTAGCTGCAAAAATTCAACATCAAACGACGCCGCGTCGTTAACGACCTCCATGCTCATCTAAAACCAAAACCGTATCGTATAATAGTATCTCTCATTAACAAACCGGACCGAACAATTATCAAAACTAATCGCGGATTAGCTTTTTCAATGGGTTTGGATCGAAAACGCGTGCAGCGATTAGATTCTAGGAACAAATGCGGTTGTCATTACAACTGTGAATTAAGCAGGAACCCTAGATCTTTTTTATATAAAGAATTTAGGATAAATTAGTAATATAGATCGGGAAAATTGAAAGTGCTGGTTATTTGTAGGTAGATTTTGATTTTAATTTTGATGGAAGAAGAATGATAGTGATAAATGAATCGATGATTTGAGGGAAAATTTGTGCAGAGATCCACACGATTTTGGAGGGAGAAAACAAACAATAGAGCAGATACTGAACAAATAAACAGAGGTGTTACGTTTACGTTACTTATTTTTTGTTTAGAAATGAAAAATTAAATTATAGGACTTTTTTTTTTCCTTATAAGAAAATAAAAATTTGATGCGCTGCCACGTGGCCTGCGTATATGGAATTGCAATGCAAGTATTCAACATCCGCCATCTTTCTCCACTTCCATGTTCCAACTTCCAACCGTGTGATTTTGAAGGTTTAAAATTTATTTCGAACTTGAGTTAGTTTTTGTGTTGAATTCTTTTTTTAGAATTAATTTTTATTTGAAATTAAAATTAGTAACTTTTGCATTTAAATCTAATTTTTATATTAAAATTTATTATTTAACTTCTATTTATATAAATATATGTAATATAAATTACTTTTTATTTAAATTATTTTTAAATAAAATCAATTTTACACGTTAATTTATTGGGAATCAATATTTACTGCAGAACAAAATATGCATTTAGTATTTGTTTGAAGGATTACAAATTGATTTGGTCAAAGATATTTAATGAGCATTGATTAGAACTCTAGTCTAGTTATCGGTGACTCTATTTACTTAGCATGAATAAAATATAGATCCTTACAATTTTTTTGGAATGATAATTTGAGAATATAAGGTATATAATCACACAACGGGCAAAAATGAAACTACACAGTTCACCATCAAATAATAGCTGGGGGAATGTCACCACCACACGTCCACACCAAACATAAAAAACATGAACTATGCACATCAAATTCTCACATGGATCACATTACTCTATCTCTTTATATTTTTTACTATAAAGTGTAAACTGCAGAGGAAGAAGAAACTGGACCAAAAACTGTGTTCATTTTGGTAGGAGCATAATAACTTGAATCATTCATCTTCTGCAGGGGTAGAATTGGTAAAGCAGCTTCAAATTTAAGCACTTGAATCAGTTGTCTAACACTTGGCCTTAATGAATAATTAGGATTAGCACACCAAAGACCAACAACAACTAAACGTTCCATTTTCATCTCATCAAACACACCCCCAAGTTTTGTATCAACAACTTCAACAAAACTTCCTAATCTATAAAGTTCCCAAACCCAATCATGTATAGCCATTTGGTCTTCCTTTGCATTAAGATCAACTGGTTTTCTTCCGCTAACTAACTCAAATGAAACAATTCCAAAACTATATATATATATCAGATTCCATTGTAGCTTTACCTGTTGTGAAATATTCAGGTGCTAAATATCCCATTGTACCAACTATAACTGTTGTTTGTGAGCCTTTTTCATGATCAACTAGTCTTGCCAACCCGAAATCGCCGACTTTATCATTGAAATTTGTGTCCAACATAATGTTGCTTGATTTAATGTCTCTATGTAGCACGCATTGTTCCCATTCTTCATGAAGATACAACAACGCTGAAGCTAAATCCATTGCAATGTTGTACCTCATATGCCATGCTAATACGCTTTTTCCGCGATATAAGTGTGAATCTAAGCTACCATTTTGCATGAATTCATATATAAGGAGTAAGTCTTTTTTTCTACGACACCAACCAATTAGTTGTATTATATTTCTATGCCTTAGTTGGCTAATGATTTTCACTTCAGTTGCATATTCCTTTATTCCTTATTTGGATTCTCTTTATAGCAACATTTGAATCTATGTCTTTTAAATAGCCTTTATAAACACCACCAAAACCACCTTGTCCAATCTTTTGTGATTCTTCAAAGTTATTTGTTGCACTCGCCAATTTATTGTAACAAAACCTTTTTGGTCCTGTTCCCTTTTGGAATTCATCATCCATTTTTAGGTCAAAAGTTGAATCTTCTTTTTTCATTTTAGCCCTTTTCCACATTAAAATACAAAATCATCCTAAAATAAGGAAACTTGATGCAACAACTACACCAACTCCTAGACCAACCCATATAGTACCTTTGTGGCTATCCATCCCATATAGTAATTCAAACAAATTTTTTAGTTTTTAAATTTTAAAATGCTAAAATAGATTTTTTTTAGATGTAAATCAAATAAGTCCTAAATAATTTATTTCATATTTCTTGCATTTTTTATAAATTCAGTCAAAAGTGAAAACAAAAAGATATCAAGACATGCTCTGTCGCATCTTTCACATGATCCATGGCCTTTACAATAAGTTTCACATCGTCCAAACCTATTGTTAGTCCTGCTAATGCTGGTCTTGGTTGTAAGAGAGAAATTTCACCAATTCAAATTCTATGTTTTGTTTTATGAAAATATTAAATACGACACATTTCAAGCTGCAGATTAAGTACAAGACTGATACATTGAAAATTCAATATTAAAAGAATAAAAAAATGTTTAATAGAAAACATTGAAATAATTATAAATAAAACTTTAGATGTTTACTAATTATGTTTCTTCCATGAATCTAAGATCAAAGCAATGCATGAAATTCCAAAGAAAAAATGTTGTGTAAAAAATTCAATTAGAGCAAGTCTATTTTATCGTAAAAGTAGTATAAAAGAATTATTGCATCCACATGAATTAATTAACAAGTATCAAATTAATTAAGATTATTGATTATTTAGACTAACAATAATAGATGAGTTATTACAAAATAAGCAAATAGCCAATAATTGAAAAAAATAATAAAACACTAAGATGTAAATCAATAGAGAAAAGTATAGGGTAAGAGTTTCACTTGTAACCTTAAAAGAGAGTTTAATTGCTCATTATTATAAATAAAATTAAATATAAAATAATAATATTCAACAAATTAAATGACAAGAGTAAGAACCTTAAGAAAAGGATATTTACTTAAAAACTTAAGACACTTTGCTCTAACTTTAAAAATCCCTAAAATATCCCATTTATTGTGGTGTCAATTCTTATTTCTCCCCCTTTTCCTAAAGTGCAGTTTCCTGCCAGCCTTAGTTGTGTTTTATATGATAATTTTTTTT
>NC_021162.2:52717612-52718860 GCF_000331145.2 Cicer arietinum | reverse complement strand
AACAGAAATCAATTTAAATTAGGCATACAGAAATGAAGGATAATTTTGTTTTTGTTTTTCACAAATAATTTTTTTAAAATAATTATTATGCTGAGAAATGAAAAGCTATTTTGATTAATTTTTGGAAAAATTATTTCCAATAGAAGGAAGAAGCATACAAAATCACTTTTAATATAATCGGAAACAAAAACAAAATAACGATTCGGGCTCTTCTTAAAAGTCTCTTAAAACAATTTCTATGTTATTTATACAAAAACACTTTCATTTTTTTTGGATTCAAAATTACTTTTATTTTAATACCTAATAAATAGGAGCAAATATTTTCCAATTCTTTAAATAAAAAATAATTATTGTTGCAGCGTGTTGTTCTGTTGGCAAAAAAAAAAAAAAAAATACACTGCCAATTATTGAACCACGAGGCTTGACTCAACCAGCTTATAGGATTAATTTAAGGTTTTATATATTAGATCTCTAAAAATTAATTTGAAAAATACAGGTTTTTATTATCTCAGACTTATTAAGTTTTAAACATCTAGCATTGATTTCCTTATCCTTGATATATTTTAATAAGAAAATACATTAATTCATTATTATTTTATTTGAGATGACATGCTTTTTTAATAATACTAGTCAAAAGTAAAAACAAAAGACATTAAAGAATAAGTATACTTATATTTAGATTCTTCTTCTTCAAGAAGACAAAGTATTACACAAAGAAAGAGTGTCGATGATATCATTTTTCATTTTCCTTCGTGATAAAATAATATCTACGGAAAATTAGCCACGGATCATAATCCGTGGGTAAATTAATTGTTACCCACGGAAAAACCGTGTGTATTGTTGTATAAAATAATTTTTTTAATTAATTACCACGGTAATTCCGTAAGTAAAATTAAAAAATCCGTGGGTAATGAAAAAAAAAATACAATCCTAACTTAAATTTTGCCAAAAATTTTCGTATTATTTTTACTACAGCTTATCCGTAGGTAATGTCTATTTTTTAGAAAAAATTTCTGTTGAATTTTTTAAAAAAAGGTCCCCAACTGATACTAAATTAATTTTATCAAGGGATGTTAACATAGGCTGCCTTCTAAATGCTTCCAGAACCCAGAAATTTCTTAATACCCAAAAATTGTATAAGGTAAACCCATAAATCGTATGAGCCCTAACCCCTTATTCCCTTCTTCTTGTCTGAATCGTATGAGCCCTAAGCCCTTCTTCCCTCCCTTCTTCTTGTCCGAATCGTAT
>NC_021162.2:52708312-52717558 GCF_000331145.2 Cicer arietinum | reverse complement strand
GCATCCCAAAGCCCGTCTCGTTCCTCCGCATCCCAAGTTCGAGCTGCTTCGCTTCGCTCCTTCTTCTTGTCCGAACCCTCCGCATCCCTGCTTCGCTCCGCCGTGATGATCGCTATCTCTTAAGGTAAGTTATCTTCCTTTAATATCTTTTCATTTTCCGAAATCAATTTTTACTGAAATCGAGTCTTACTGAAAAAGCCCCAATTTGAATTGAAAACCCTAACCATAGCGTACAATGACTGCTTCTTTCTCGAACCAATCTCTGTTACTTGGTTGATGTTCATGTTCAATTAGGATAGTTAGGTACTGCGTTCATGTTTAACTGTTGCATTTTTATTGTTTATTTACATCTTGATATTAGGTATTGTGTTCAGTTTCATTGTTTATTTACATGTAGTTGTTATGTGAGTTAACTGTTGAATCTGAGAATTAATGGGAGTCTGAGAGAACTCGGTTGCTGTTCGTGTTCAATTAGGATAGTTAGGTACTGTGTTCATGTTTAACTGTTGCATTTTTATTGTTTATTTACATCTTGATATTAGGTATTGTGTTCAGTTTCATTGTTTATTTACATGTAGTTGTTATGTGAGTTAACTGTTGAATCTGAGAACTGATGGTGAGTCTGAGAGAACTTGGTTGCTGTTCATGTTCAATTAGGATAGTTAGGTATTGTGTTCATGTTTAACTGTTGATTTCTAGCATGTGTTAGTTCTTGTTCCATCTGATTAAGCCTAATCCTGCTTGATTCAAGTTGCTGAATATATGCCTGGAAAAATAGAATAGAATGAATGGACATATATATATAACTCATAAGTAAAGATACCTATGAAAAATGCTTGATTCTGGCTGCCTCTCTATTCTGGCTGCCTCTCTATGAAAAATGCTTGATTCTGATATTTAGGAATATGGCAGATTTTATTACCGGAAAAAGGGAAGCAACTGAATTTGTATGACTCAATCTGAGTGGTTGATCAAATAGAGAAAAGGGAAGAGTGTAAATTGTGAAAAGAAAGAAACATTGTTTTGGACTTTAGGGCTTTTGTGGAAATGAAAATAGGTTGATAGTGACACTAAAACATGACTGATGCAGACAGTATAAGAATGGAAGATATGACTAACTTTACCTTTTTATAAGAATGGAAGATGATGATCAATAATCATGCACAGTATTAGCAAGTTGCCAAATGCCGTGTAGGGTTAATACATCGATCATGTTATGGTTACTTTTACACAGCTGCTAAATGCTAATCCCCATAGATCGATCCACTTATAATATTTTGTTCAATCATAAATCATTGAGTGCAAAACTGTTGAGTCATCGATAATTTAAGTTGAAGGCAGCTATACTTGAGTATTAATATAAATGTATCATTGAGTGCAAAATCTCTCAGCTCTACCTGTTGGTTTTGCTTAGTATTAATATAAATGTATTTTTTGGTGCAGGAGTTATGGTCTATGTTGGAGTTTATGATGCCTGATATTTGTGCTTCTGAAGATGTCAACTTAAAAAAGTTACTAAGTGCACAAGATAGGGATTTAATTAGTCATATGAAGTCTATATTAGTACCATTTATTTTGTGGCGTCTGAAATCTGATGTAATGCAGTAACTTGTTCAAAAAACACAACATGTATGTTTATTACCTTCAATGTTGATTTCATTGGGTCAATTTACACTTCATCTTCAACATATCCTATTTTTTCATTTGTTATTATAGTAAGCTTGTTGTTATATATACTTTTAAAGGCTCACTATGCTGCTGCAGGTTGAATATGTCATAATGGAAAAACAACAGGATCATGCTTACAAGGAAGCCATTGAGGAGTATCGTACAATTTCACAAGCTCGGTTAACAAAGTGTTCTGATCTGAACTCAAATAAATAATTATTTTGTTCAGTTCCGCAAGGTTGTTGCTGCTGTACATATTTATATTTTCTCCATTCCTATTCCAGATTGCAAACCATCCCTTGTTGATAAGGTGAATTTATAGTGATGAGGATGTTGTTCGCTTTGCTATAAAGCTACATCCAATAGGGGATTTTGGCTTTGAATGTACTTTGGACAGAGTTATAGAGGAGCTTAAAGTTACAATGAGTTCTCCATTCATCAGGTAATCTTTTACTATAAAAATCAATTTGTCTCTGACTATCCATTCCATTATGTAGTTTCCTTTCACCAATATGTTCAAGTAGATCGTTATAATTTCTTCCTTCTCTATTTAGAGTTATCTGTTGCAACGAAGTTCCACGCTTATTTAACCCTACTTGTCAATAGCATGAGATCTTGGTTCAATTTATATCAATTTATAGCTGTCACCACTGATGACTACACCAACTAATTTTTTTTTAAAAAGAGTAATTGGTTATCAATGATATATTAAAACTTCTAATGAAGATTTTTCTCATCTTTGAATTTGACCTTAGGCTAATAGGTTGAGACACATTGGATGAGGTCTTTTTAAAAACTCACACTAAGAAGAAGGACAACTCTTGGGTTGATGAAAGAGCAAAAAAAACATATGTAAGAAATATTAAATCATTCATTCATTCTTTCATTTGTATTTCTTGGAAAAGTAATTTGATTATGTTAAGTAATTTGATTATGTTAAATCATTTTCTATTTGAGTAGGAAACATATCAAGGTAAGTTGCAACAAGCTTCCAAAAATGGGGAAGCGTCTAGTAGTTGTAGCCAAGTGGTTAATGCGGAAGCTCGCTTAGACATGTGGGTCCAATCTGTTGGGGGGAAGAATAAAGGGAGGATCTATGGTGCTGGAGATAGATCCTCACTTTATAGACCAGGTGTCGCAAGTCTAGTCCCAGATTCTCGTCCATCTAGAGGTTGTGTCAATGTCTTGTCTCAACACTCTACCGAGATAGCTGCACAGATAGCAGCATTTGAGGAGCAAGCAAAAGCGGAAAAACACGAGGCACGAGAGGCGCGGGAGGAGCTAAGGAAAGCAGAGCAACGTCGACAAGAGGATGAGCAACGCACTAAAGAGCTCCAGATACAGCTAGCAACATTGGCAAAAAGTGTTGCTTCCATACAGGCTGAGTCATCCCGTCGGCGTCGTCATCTAGATTATGACGAGGATGAGTCTAACGATGATGACGGCGATGAGTAGTACTTATTTCATTGTTAGTTTCGTATAGTAGTACTTTGAAACTTATGGTAGTGACAATATGTATTTTGGTTATGTGTATTTTGAAACTTATGGTTATGTGTATTTTGAAATTTATGGTAGTGACAATCTGTAAGTTATGGTAGTGAGAATGTGTATTTTGAAACTAATGGTAGGGCAAGTTGCCCTTATTTTGAAATTTGTGGCAGTCAGGAGGTGTAATTTGAAAATACTATTTACATAATATTTCACTTTGTTTTGACAATGATGTTTAATATGCTTACAATTAATTTTAAATATATATTAAAAAATACAGAAAACCAACAAAAATATAATTAAAATCATTTTTTCATTACCCACGGACAATTCATGGATAAAATTATCACTATTAAATATAAAATAGTAGACTTGTCACGGATGATCCGTGGGTAATGTAACCTACGACTTTTCCGTCGATAACTATCTACTATTTTACCTACGGCAAATCTATGAGTAACTTACCCACAGCCGTCGATAACTATCTACTATTTTACCTACGGCAAATCTATGAGTAACGTTACCCACAGAGACTCAGTGGGTCATATTACCCACGGACAATACCTAGGTAAGTGTGTCCCACAGCTTGTCTGTCGGTAAATATTTTCCTACGAGCGATTTAGCTACGAACTCGTGTCCGTGGGTAATCCGTAGGTAATTTTACGTTACCTATGGATAGTCCGTAGATAAAGATAAAAATTGCCGTAGGTAATAACAGTTTTTCTTGTAGTGTGATATCATTTTTCATTTTCCTTCATGATAAAATCATATAATTTATTTCAATTCTTCACACAACAACATTGAGCAAATCCATAACATCCACCTCCTCTTGTAAAGCCTTGGTCAAGGCATCTTTGGTTGCATTGTTCACATGATCCTTCATGTCCTTCACAGTCAGTTTCCACAGTGTCCAAACCTAATGTTGGTCCTGCTGTAAGAAAAAAAGTCACAAACTCAAAACTCTATGTTTTGTTTTATGAAAATATTAACATACGTACAACACATTGTAAATTCAATATTAAAAGAATAAGAAAAATGTTCAATACAAACATTGAAATAATTATAAATAGAACTTTAGGGATTTTGAGTTTCTTACATGAAGCTAGTACCAAAGCAATGCATAAAATCCCAAAGAGAAAAGATTTAGTCATTATGAGAGTCTTTGATGATGGAACTATAAAATCTTTTCTTTGACTAATAATACTCTCTTCCACATTCCACTTTAAATATAAGAAAAAATAGGTTATGAATCTTTGGTATATTATCTATTGCTCAACTACTTCCATGTTCCACATTAAATATAAGAAAAATATTCTAGGAGATATTTTTTGGGCGCAACCAGATTCGGTGAAGTTGTTGAATTTGTTTCTGATTGTGTTGATTTTGGACAGTACCTTCAAAACCAATAAATATATAATCCCATTACTTGAAATTTTTGGTATGACATCAATAGAGAAGAAATATAATCCCATTACTAGACACAGATCGGGTATGAATAAACTGCAGAGGAAGAAGAAACTGGACCAAAAACTGTGTTCATTTTTGTAGGAGCATAATAACTTGAATCATTCATCTTTTGCAGGGGTAGAATTGGTAAAGCAGCTTCAAATTTAAGCACTTGAATCAGTTGTCTAACACTTGGCCTTAATGAATAATTAGGATTAGCACACCAAAGACCAACAACAACTAAACGTTCCATTTTCATCTCATCAAACACACCCCTAAGTTTTGTATCAACAACTTCAACAAACCTTCCTAATCTATAAAGTTCCCAAACCCAATCATATATAGCCATTTGGTCTTCCTTTGCATTAAGATCAACTGGTTTTCTTCCGCTAACTAACTCCAATGAAACAATTCCAAAACTATATATATCAGATTCCTTTGTAGCTTTACCTGTTGTGAAATATTCAGGTGCTAAATATCCCATTGTACCAGCTATAACTGTTGTTTGTGAGCCTTTTTCATGATCAACTAGTCTTGCCAACCCGAAATCGCCGACTTTAGCATTGAAATTTGTGTCCAACATAATGTTGCTTGATTTAATGTCTCTATGTAGCACGCATTGTTCCCATTCTTCGTGAAGATACAACAACGCTGAAGCTAAATCCATTGCAATGTTGTACCTCATATGCCATGCTAATACGCTTTTTCTGCGATATAAGTGTGAATCTAAGCTACCATTTTGCATGAATTCATATATAAGGAGTAAGTCTTTTTTTCTATGACACCAACCAATTAGTTGTACTAAATTTCTATGCCTTAGTTGACTAATGAGTTTCACTTCAGTTGCATATTCCTTTATTCCTTGTTTGGATTCTCTTGATATTCTCTTTATAGCAACATTTGAATCTATGTCTTTTAAATAGCCTTTATAAACACCACCAAAACCACCTTGCCCAATCTTTTGTGATTCTTCAAAGTTATCTGTTGCACTCGCCAATTTATTATAACAAAACCTTTTTGGTCCTATTCCCTTTTGGAATTCATCATCCATTTTTAGGTCAAAAGTTGAATCTTCTTTTTTCATTTTAGCCCTTTTCCACATTAAAATACAAAACCATCCTAAAATAAGGAAACTTGATGCAACAACTACACCAACTCCTAGACCAACCCATATAGTACCTTTGTTGCTATCCATCCCATATAGTAATTCAAACAAATTTTTTAGTTTTTAAATTTTAAAATACTAAAATAGATTTTTTTAGATGTAAATCAAATAAGTCCTAAATAATTTATTTTATATTTCTTGCATTTTCTATAAATTCAGTTAAAAGTGAAAACAAAAACATATCAAGACATGCTCTGTCGCATCTTTCACATGATCCATGGCCTTTACAATAAGTTTCACATCGTCCAAACCTATTGTTAGTCCTGCTAATGCTGGTCTTGGTTGTAAGAGAGAAATTTCACCAATTCAAATTCTATGTTTTGTTTTATGAAAATATTAAATACGACACATTTCAAGCTGCAGATTAAGTACAAGACTGATACATTGAAAATTCAATATTAAAAGAATAAAAAAATGTTGCTATAAATGAGTTATTGAAAGAATAAGATTATTGATTATTTAGACTAACAATAATAGATGAGTTATTACAAAATAAGCAAATAGCCAATAATTGAAAAAAATAATTAAACACTAAGATGTAAATCAATAGAGAAAAGTATAGGTTAAGAGTTTCACTTGTAACCTTATTTATCCCCAATTCTAGTTCTATTTGGATTCATATTTTTTTTCTCTCTAAATTAACCGCTTCTTTGGTCATGCAAATAATTTTAATTCATGAAAATTATTTGAACATAAAAATGTTGAATGATTAAAAGATTAAAATAAAATTTGATAATGCAATAATTTATAGTTTCAATTATCTTATAAATCTATCAATTAATTGCAGTATGATCACTAACAACTAATTGATTACAAAACATGAAAATTAATTAATGGTGATCTATCCTAATATGTAATTAAGATAATTTACTTGTACATTAAAAAGTAATTAAAATAAAACTAGAATAGATAACTAAAACACAATAAAAGATATATTGATTATTAGATCCACCTAAGATCTTAGAAGAGAGTTTAGTTGCTCATTATTATAAATAAAATTAAATATAAAATAATAATGTTCAACAAATTAAATGACAAGAGTAAGAACCTTAAAAAAAGGATATTTACTTAAAAACTTAAGACACTTTGCTCTAACTTTTAAAATTAAATATAAAATAATAATGTTCAACAAATTAAATGACAAGAGTAAGAGTTTATCATAATTACTCTAAAATACTCTTACAAATATCTAAAAATGCAAAAAATAAGAGTTTATCACAAAAACTTTAGAAATGAACAATGTAATTTTGAGAGTATTTAATATTAGATCTATAATATCTTTTGTTCGACTAATAGTAATCCATTCCACCTTAAATATAATTTTAAGAAAAATATTCAACATATATTTAATGGGCGATTTCAAAATCAATAATAGAATTAATCAATATCTTGATTAATCTTCATTATTGCTCATTATTTTGAGATTGATTAATGGTTATTGAGCAATTTTAGTTTATTTTTAAAATATACAAATTAACAAACAATTTTTATGATTGTACTACACAAATGCTGAATTTTTAAAAATATATAAATTAATTCTTAAAATTATATAAATCAAATACTTATTTCAATATTTTGAATCACCATTATCTCTATTAAGATCTATACTAAAATTAAATGAACTATATTTTATTATGTAAAATGTACACATGGCAATTCATCAAGAGTTTTCATTACAAAAAATTTGACTTTTAGCAACAGCAAAAAATCATAAATAAAAGTCTAAAAATTGTAGCTATAGTCCAAAAAATCTATACCTTAAAAATTGTTTGCTGTCACTATTATAGTGACGGACTTTTGATGGTTGTACATGATTATGAGATTTTACTACGAACTTTTTACCATTGTTATAGAGTTTAACAAAATTTTACGATTACTATACCAATAGTTTGTTATGTGGGAATAGGTTTTGATTGCAAATAATTTTATATCAATATAGGTTGTATGTCAATTAAGTATTTTATTTTACAAAATTAATCAAACTATAAAGAAAATATACAATAAAATAAATATATTTAAGAAACAAAAGGAAATAAAAGCTCAACATCATATATATTAAAAATTAACAAAAACTCTTATAAACATATCAACATAATTAAACTATGTAAATTTAAGTGTATTTACTAATAATACAAAAATTGTCTCACAGACCAAAAAAAAAAGGCTTACAGAGTTTTATATAACAATTTCAAAATAATAATAATAATCACTTAATTGTCAAAACTCCCTCTTCAACAACAAATTAATTTAAATCTTTTATCTATGACCAATAAAAAAATACAATTCAATATAAAAAATATTACTCCTAGAAAATAAAAATAAACATTAATAACTTTAGTGATAATTAATTAGTTCTAACTAAGTGTCATTTTCATTATCTTCGTTGGTGTATAGACTAAGAATTTAAATAGTTAAAAGTACTAGAAGCGAAAGAATTTATCACAAAAATTAGAAGATGTAATAATAATAATAATAATAATAATAATAATAATAATAATAATAATAATAATAATAATAGTAATAATAATCACTTAATTGTCAAAACTCCCTCTTCAACAACAAATTAATTTTAAATCTTTATCTATGACCAATAAAAAAATACAATTCAATATAAAAAATATTACTCCTAGAAAATAAAAATAAACATTAATAACTTTAGTGATAATTAATTAGTTCTAACTAAGTGTCATTTTCATTATCTTCGTTGGTGTATAGACTAAGAATTTAAATAGTTAAAAGTACTAGAAGCGAAATAATTTATCACAAAAATTAGAAGATGTTATATACGAAAAATATTAGTATTGGACCTATGAAGTAACTTGTATTTTATATAGAAAGATTAATCAAATATAATATAGTTGTCTTACAATTTGTGTTACGTCATTCTAGCTTCAATTATCTCCAATAATATTATAAGATATATTGTGGCGTACCAGACAAAGAAGATAATATTGACGATAAATGCAATTATAATAATAATTTAAAATTTGTAAAATAAATATAAACTTAAATTATTTTTTTAAATACACATTAAAATCAACGATTTTATTTTAATTTACATGTGACAAACTTACTTGATATGTAAATAATAATGATTGGAAAGATATAAAATAAAAAAAATAATTTATATTCAATAATATAAATATGTATATGTATATGTATATGTATATGTTTATTATTATTATTATTATTATTATTATTATTATTATTATTATTATTATTATTATTATTATTATTATTATTATTATTATTATTATTATTATTATTGTTTTTCTTTGTTTGATAAACTAGAAATCTTAGCTTCGTGTTAAATTGGGTTTCCACCCTAAATCCAAGTAGGCGCTATAAGGGGTTCTTATCCTTTGTTTAAGATAATTTAAAGATAAAATTAATTTTAAAAAAAAAAACAGAAATCAATTTAAATTAGGCATACAGAAATGAAGGATAATTTTGTTTTTGTTTTTCACAAATAATTTTTT